>NC_136483.1:10014693-10122193 GCF_053919585.1 Euprymna scolopes | reverse complement strand
CTTACATATTATTTATCATTTTAGTGTGCAATCAATTATATTTCGCCTGACATATTATTTATCATTTTAGTGTGCAATCAGTTATATTGCGCCTTACATATTATTTATCATTTTAGTGTGCAATCAATTATATTGCGCCTTACATATTATTTATCATTTAAGTGTGCAATCAATTATATTTCGCCTTACATATTATTTATCATTTTAGTGTGCAATCAAGTATATTGCGCCTTACATATTATTTATCATTTTAGTGTGCAATCAATTATATTGCGCCTTACATATTATTTATCATTTTAGTGTGCAATCAATTATATTGCGCCTTACATATTATTTATCATTTTAGTGTGCAATCAATTATATTGCGCCTTACAAATTATTTATCATTTTAGTGTGCAATCAATTATATTTCGCCTTACATATTATTTATCATTTTAGTGTGCAATCAATCATATTTCGCCTTACATATTATTTATCATTTTAGTGTGCAATCAATTATATTTCGCCTTACATATTTATCATTTTAGTGTGCAATCAATTATATTGCCCCTTACATATTATTTATCATTTTAGTGTGCGATCAATTATATTGCGTCTTACATATTATTTATCATTTTAGTGTGTATCAATTATATTTCGCCTTACATATTATTTATCATTTTAGTGTGCAATCAATCATATTTCGCCTTACATATTATTTATCATTTTAGTGTGCAATCAATTATATTTTGCCTTACATATTATTTATCATGTTAGTGTGCAATCAATTATATTGCCCCTTACATATTATTTATCATTTTAGTGTGCAATCAATTATATTTCGCCTTACATATTATTTATCATTTTAGTGTGCGATCAATTATATTGCGCCTTACATATTATCAATCATTTTAGTGTGCAATCAATTATATTTCGCCTTACATATTATCAATCATTTTAGTGTGCAATCAATTATATTTCGCCTTACATATTATTTATCATTTTAGTGTGCAATCAATTATATTTCGCCTTACATATTATTTATCATTTTAGTGTGCAATCAATTATATTGCGCCTTACATATTATTTATCATTTTAGTGTGCAATCAATTATATTGCGCCTTACATATTATCAATCATTTTGGTGTGCAATCAATTATATTGCGCCTTACAAATTATTTATCATTTTAGTGTGCAATCAATTATATTGCGCCTTACATATTATTTATCATTTTAGTGTGCAATCAATCATATTTCGCCTTACATATTATTTATCATTTTAGTGTGCAATCAATTATATTTTGCCTTACATATTATTTATCATTTTAGTGTGCGATCAATTATATTGCCCCTTACATATTATTTATCATTTTAGTGTGCGATCAATTATATTGCGTCTTACATATTATTTATCATTTTAGTGTGCAATCAATTATATTTCGCCTTACATATTATTTATCATTTTAGTGTGCAATCAAACATTTTTCGCCTTACATATTATTTATCATTTTAGTGTGCAATCAATTATATTGCGCCTTACATATTATTTATCATTTTAGTGCGCAATCAAATATTTTTCGCCTTACATATTATTAATTATTTAATGTGCCGTCAATTATATTTTGCCTTACATATTATTTATCATTTTAGTGTGCAATCAATTATATTGGTTTCGCATATAAATCAATTGTGATCGTTATGTATCACAGAAACTAAAGCACAACAATCTGATTTCGAAGTTGTATTGGATATCATTGTTTTGTTCCAATTAATTTTTGTAAAACATAGAAAGTTTACTAACAAGATTACGAAAGAAGTTCATACATTCCCGCCAAACTGGCTTAGCAAGAATATCTCAGCACTTTACTATTAAACCAGCATCTTATTAATCTTTCCTATGCATGGGTCCAAAAAGGAGCACCTTGCGTCCAAATAGCGATATGCCTTGCGGGGTGAACGTGACTAAAAAAAAGTGAATTTGCATCCGAAACCGCGAACGTCAAGTACGATCTTTTTCCATAAGGGGTCTATTAGGATACTTGTTTTGTTATTCCTTCTGGGACTAATCCTAAGTTTTTCCGAGGCTAGATGTCGTCTGCAGATTATTGACGATATTACCTGTTGATTAATGCAACCTCTGACTTCTGGTTTGGTAATTCGATCGCTTCATTTTATCTCTAGAAATTTGGAATCAAACGCACCTATTTTTTCTCTCTGATGATTATGAGATACAAATTTATAATTCCATATAGAAGGAAAGACAAGATGTTGCTGTTATTGAATCTTAATATAATTCTTAGTGGAACTCTGACTGAAAAGAGATAAAGCATGAACTGCAAACAGACTAATTGTGAAAAATGTGATTGACTCATGGCTCGCAGGACGTTGGAGTTCATTAGTCCATGAAAGGCACACACGCTATAATCCTATAATATCACAAAGTTCAGAGAAAAGCTGTTTTCGTTCGCCAAGAAAAAACTTAGAGCAAGATTATCTCTCCTTAACGAGAGACATGTTAGGTGTTTGCTGCCTTCGCTGAAATTAGCATGAAAGAGTACTTCGAGATGCATGTCCCCCCTCGATCACCATCTCACCACACAAATCTAACCCATTATCAACGAAGTTGAATCTTTCTACATTATTTTGCATCTCGAATTGCTAACATGAAAATCTACGCATACATAAGGACTTTGTATCTATGAGTGTTTGTGTGTGTGTGTGCGTATGTGTGAGTTTGTTTCTTATGAACTTAGATTAGTTCCGTATCATAATGCTTCCGATAATTATCGAAAATTGGTAATTGAAAAATTCGATGAAAAAAATAAATCGTGCAATTTAAACCAGCATTCTTATAAAGCCTAATATCACGAATGCATTACATTTTATCACTGTACAAGTTGAAGGGTCCGGCATATTAAATCAATAGTAGCTTTTTAAGTTTTTTTTTATTTTTAGGATCGAATTTTTTCGATTTTCGATATTATCGGATGAATTTCTTTATAAAATAGCTCTAAGTACAATGCCAAACATAGGAATTAGCTTTGGGCGAAATTTGCAGAAGATAGGCTCAGTCGTTTTGAAACATATAGCGAATGAACTCACACAGACAAAGTGACTTTTATATAATAGTATTATATATATATATATATATATATATATATATATATATATATATATATATATATATTATAAAAAAGTGAACATAGCGGAAATTCAATCGACTAAAATAAGATGGAAAACGGGGTGAGGAAAAGAAAAAAAAATGGGGGAAGTTACATGTAACAAATGTACAATTTAGTAAAATAAATAAGTCGATTAAAAACAATATCGTTAAAATACACCCGAAGCGCTTTTCGTTCAGACTATCTTTTCAAGGGTATAAGTCTGAAAATAATTTTTTTTTAGAATACATTTGTTACATGTAACTTCCCCCATTTTTTTTTCTTTTCCTCACCCCGTTTTCAATCTTATTTTAGTCGATTGAATTTCCGCTATGGTTCACCTTTTTATAATTATTCTAAAATGTTGCCAATCGAATAAAGTTTTATATAAATATATATATATATATATATATATATATATATATATATATATACATACATATATAGAGAGAGAAACAATTATGTAACATAGTGCAGATTAATTGTTACGCGCAATCTTTTTTTACAATATGTATATATTTATATATATATATACATGCATATATATATATATATATATATATATATATATATATATATATATATATATGTTAGAGAGGGAATTAGACCTGGAGTCTAAAGAGCAAAGTTTATTTTAATGCATTAATGCTTTCAAAGAAAATCATTCATTATAATGTAGATATATGATAATCTCAATAAGTATATTTATCCTAGAGCCATATTAATATTGAATATAAAGTATGCATAATTGTAAATGATGACTCAGTTTCAAAGGGGAAGCAGCAAAATCAAATTGAGTGTACGATCGTTTCGGTAAAGATATTCATTCTATTAAAATTGAAAATAATCATTGAAAATAATTGATAAATACTTTGTTTTCGAATATAATCTCCTCATAAGCACAAAATATGGGTGAGTTTAAGACAGCAAAATAAACGAGCATTTCTATTGAAAGGTGGATAGTCTTTAAAATATCTAAAATATCAGAACAATGTTATAAATTTTACAATTTTTTGACACCCACCGGCAGGTGACCTTCGAGTATCCAAGTTCACCATGAACAATTGTCTGTGCTGTTTTAATGGATACCCTCAAAATCCTTGCTATGTCATCTACTGTTCTTCTGTTAGACTGAGTGATGTGATTGCCATTTTCAATCACCTCAGTTGATCTCACTTCTCAATACTGCCTCTCATAAAACGATTTTGTCCACTTGTATATATTTTCCGGCTGAAATTTGTGGCAGCATACACAGTTGACATTCTTCTATAAATTTCAATTGGTTTGCACACTTTAGCGACCAAAATGTAAAAATATTTTATAAACTTATTTTAAACGTATTTCTATGCTAACGCATAAACACCGTACAGACGGAAACGATAAACGCTGGAGAGCTTCATGTTTTGATTTCAATTTAGCAGATAGCAGCTAAGTCATATATATTTACTTTAACTTTCGAAATCCCTACTATATATTTGGCACAAATTCGCGAGGCTACAATCCTGTGGGTGGAGAGTCAGCTGACAGTCTACTTGTTTGGTGTTATCCACATCCCCCCCTCGCCAATCTTTCACGAAAAACACCCGTCTAGCTGAATCCACTGTGAAAAATTTCCCCCACTCTATATCTGTGCCTAAATCAAAACGCGGATTCCATGAACAAAGCTTCTTTCTTAGAACTGCACGCATGTGGAACTCTGTTCCGTCTGCCTGCTTCCCACCGGACTACAACTTGGATGTCTTCAAGTCCAATGTTAACAAATTCCTAATGAACCGCCCCCTTAAGTAAACACTTCATCAAATCTCCACACTAACGTAATGTACTTGCAATAACCCTTATCCCTGAGTGGCTTCCGGGCCTTGATTAGTGGTGATCACTGTGTTAAAAAAAATATGATTTAGGCAAACTCCTCTATTTCCAGTTATGGCAGAGGAGGTTAGGGCAAGTGAGGCAGAATTATCTAAGGCCTGTGACAGAGATTGGCACGATGGTCTTCTCGTTCAAATTAAATCCTATGATATCATTGGGCGCTTACTTAATCAAATCCTTATAAAATAGTAGAATCCAAGTTTTCCTTGATGGTCATACATCTGAACAGCATACTCTACATGCATCAGTCATTATGATATTCATTAATATAAAATTGCCTCTGTTATAGATATATTTGCTGATGACACTACACTCTATAACAGGCTCGACGGGAAAACTAATGACTGCATATCCAAAGAAATGACCGAAAGTCTAAAGGAAAACCTCCAGTCTGTAGCGAGATGCTGGCGAAACTGGATGATAACGTTCAAGTTAATTTTTTTTAATGATTACAATAAACCTTCTAAACCACTGATTGCCATGATTAATGCTACACTACCTGAAAGTACTCCTCGCAAACTCCTAGGCTTAACATTTAAACCAACATAAATTGAAACAAATATATTGAGGTAATTGTCCAGTCCACTGCAAGGAAAGTGGACCCACTCTACCGTGCTATTCATACCTAAGAGTATCACATATCTATTCAAGGCCAATATTTGCCACTGCATGGAGTAATTTTGTCACATCTAAGCCTGTGCATCTGCTACTAGTTTTTTTGCTCCTAGATAAGAAAAGAATCATCATCCTAATATGTCCTGCACTGTCGGTCAAAGCTCAACATCTGACCCATTGCCAAAATCTAGCATTCCTTTGCCTATTTTACAAATACTTTAATGGCAAACGTTCGGATTAACTCAACACACTAGTACTCCATCGAACTAAATACTCCGACAAACCAGACCTGCAGCAAAATCCCACCCCTACACTATAGAGATCACTAGATGCCGAAAAGTAGTTTCTTTAAATAGTTTCTTCCCTCGAACTGCTAGACTTTGGAATTTCCTCCCAGGGCCCTGCTTCCTGGCTGTATTGACATGGAAAAAATTAAAGTGTAATGAGAACAGAAACCTCACTGCCTGATTCACTACATAGTAAACTGGCACACCTGTTTTTCAATTAATGGCTCCTTAGGTATTAGTGGCACAGTGATTAGTTTGGGTTGAAAAACAGTAAAAGAAAAAACAAAATCTTAACGAATAAATAAATCATATTTAACATATTTTACAACCGGGCCACGTTGAGGGGAGAGGACACTACTACATATTAGGTACAACATAACAATCAATAGATAATGGGCTCTATAATATATAGTATAATAATAATAATAATAATAATAATAATAATAATAATAAGAAGAAGAAGAAGAAGAAGAAGAGCTATAATAATAACAATACTAATAATAATAACAATAATAATAATAATAATAATAATATTATCATTAATAATAATAATAATATTAATAATAATAATAATAAGAATAACAATAATAATAACAATACTAATAATAACAATAATAATAATAATAATAATAATAATAATTATAATAATAACAATACTACTACTACAACTAATACTAATGATAATAATAATAATAATAATAATAATAATAATAATAATAATAAAAACAAAATTTGCATGAATAAAAATATTATATTTTAGCATATTTTATGACCGAGCAAAGTCTGCTAGTTATAAATAAATATATCTATTACTATTCACCTATTCTAAATAAATATGTGTGTGCATTCGTGTATATTAACCAAAACACACACATATATACACATACGCATTCATATATTATATATATATATCATATATATATATATATATATATATATATATATACTTATATATATATATATGTGTGCATTTTTATATATAGCATATATTCATATACATCAAATCATGTACATATATATACATACATATATATATATATATATACATCAATCATATATACATAGGTATATAACAGCATATATATATATAACAGCATATATGTATATATATATATATATATATATATATATATATATATATATATATATATATATATAAATTAAGCACTATAAAAATGGATGGTTGTTCTTATTGGACGAAGAAGAAGTTAATGATAGAATTCACCGTAAAAAGACGGGGGACATCAGATGGTAAATTATATCTGATCACGTAATCTGCGTCCAAAAAAGGAAATGGCTGAAAAAAATGATGTAGGTAAAAAACAAAAAAAAAAAAACAAGATAAGTAGATAAATGACAAAAGCAATGAAACAAAAATCGTCAAGATGATACATCAAATAAAAATCGTAAAAAATAAAAGCAAGGAAATCGAGTGAAGAAGACGCGGTGTTGTTGGGTGTGTTAGGAGATATCATGCGCGCATTACGGTAAGTCGATATGGGATTATATCGGTAATCAATGATAATAAACTTTTTGCCGCGAATGAGAGAAGTTGGAAATTAGTATTTGAAAGGGACAAAAAAGGGGTTAATTGCGGGCGAATAAGGTGAGTCTGAAAGCCTACCATCTTCTTCATACATTTATATATATATATATATATATATATATATATATATATATATATATATATATATATATATGTATATTTACATATATACGTATACATATATGCATATACATATATTCATATTTACATATATACGTATATATATATGTATATTTACATATATACATATACATATATGCATATACATATGTAAGTATACATATATATTATATATAAATATGTATATTTACATATATACGTATACATACTTATATATATAATATATATATGTATACTTACATATGTATATATACACGTATGTATACATACATATGTATATATGTATATATATGTATAATATATATATATTATACATATATATATATATATGAAGTAGGATGACACAAGGTTTCTCTAGATTAAACACGGAAAACTGTCACGTTTTTCTATTATGCAGTGACTAAGTGATAAACGACACGGTCTACAAAACTCGGTAACAAGGTTCGAATCCAATTGTTCCAAGCAAACACTTTTCTCAAACCGACACCTGGCCTTGTTTGTAACATCTTGGGTAATTAAACTGCTGTGTTTTATTTATGTTTCTTCTGCCATCACTCACCTATCCGCTGTAGAAATTATGCACACAGACAAAAATGTTCCTGACTACCTCGATTTTTTTCTCGATATAATTTAATTTATATGATGGTCATTTCGTAATAAAATGGATATTTTTAAAAAGAAAGCCAATGAAAGTTGCCTGAATCTCTAACTACATTCTCAAATACCCTTATTCACTATGAAATTAAAATCATGTAATTTAAATTATACAGGAAAAATAAGTAGTCAGAAATGTCAATATTTTCCTCTTAGAACAACTTCCATTGTCCCTATTTACAATGCCTCCCTACGGGACAGAGTTAGACACCAGGGTCGTTTTTTAACGTGGAAAAAAGGATGTCTTCCCCGCAAAACAGGGAAGTTTTAAACATTAAAACAGTTTTAGTTTTATGTAGTTACTCTAAAATTTTTCTTTGTAAGGAACGCATTCAGAGTGACATTAATATATATATATATATATATATATATATATATATATATATATATATACATATATTTATATATATACATATATATATGTGTGTGTGTATGTGCAGTAACATTAATATGCTTTTATATATATATATATATATATATATATATATATATATATATATATATATATATATATATAGTCTTTGAAGTTTTTAACCTATAAAAAAAATCACATTTTTTATCATTCGTTAGAAAACCCTCCAGTCAGTAAGTCATTTAATCATCTGCAATCACTGCATCAACTCGCTCTCGAATTAACTACAGCACTAATAATTTATTTTTTAAGGGATCATCAGTTGTTTACCATGAAACACTGTTTCAGGGATTTAAAATATATATATATATATATATATATATATATATATATATATATATTTAGAAAAGTAATAGGAATATACTGACCAAATTTTAGGTAAAATCTTGAACCCTAATTAAAGTTATGAAGAAAAATGTAATGTACCCAATACTTTTGCGTTGCAGTGTATATATATATATATATATATATATATATATATATATATATATATATATATATATATATTCTATAATATAAAGCTGAACGTCTGTGTGTGTGCTTTTTTTGTTTTTTTTTACAATGTGTTTACGTTGGACTTGAAGACATCCAGGTTGTAGTCAGGTGGGAAACAGGCAGACGGAACAGAGTCCCACAGGCGTTCAGTTCTAAGAAAGAAGCTTTGTTCATGGAATCTACGTTTTGATTTAGGCATTGATAAAGAGTGGGGAAAGTTTTTGACAGTGGTTTCAGCTAGACGGGTGTTTTTCGTAAAAGATTGGCGAGGGGGGGACCAGAGATTGGAGTTCAGACGAGCATCTGACATGGAAATAACGATAAAACAACGATAGGCTTGCAACGTCTCTTCTGTGGGAGAGAGGTTGAAGGGAAGAGAAAAGGGCATCCCCCACTAAACCACGAAGTATATTTTGTACTCTGTCAAGGCAGAATAGGCTGTTTTTAGCAGCTCCTGTCCAGATAAGGTTGCTGATTTCCTGAAAGCAGCTTTAGTCTCAGTGCATCTATTACGTTCGTAGCTTTGGAAAAAGTGATTTCTGTGCGCGATTAGAACCATGGCTGGCTGGTAGGTTTTTGTTGGAATTTTTAGATGGTATGAATCGGTCTATGCCTACAATTAACCATTCGGCCAGGTGTGTGTCTGGTCACGAATAGGTTCCTATATGGTTTACTATGTTAAAAAAACTGATTACATATAATGATAGAAGATGTATCGAGGATCCGGAATGTGTATGTTTGATCTGGCAGAAAGATGGTTCATTAATACTGTGGGGTCTGCGTTCGCAACTAGTCCACAAAGAATGGAAATAAAAAACGAAAAAAAAACATTTACAAGGGTTTTTGATATAGATGTACATGAGAATCCTTTGATAAGTATGTTTTAACTTAAATAGGGATGGTATAATAAAATTGTGGGGTCTATGTTCGCGCCTGTACTTCATGGAAATATGGCACAAACTTTAACACAGTGTTTTCATATCTGTTTGCGTAAGTATATTTTGATAATTATGTTTCAGTTTGAAGAAATATGGTATAATAAAATTATTGGGTGTTTGTTCGCGCCTGACCTCCATAGAATGGAAATATATCACAAAGTTTAACAAGGTTTTTTTAAAGGGTTGAGGGTCCACAATAACACCTTAACTTTAATCTTGATTCACGTTAGCTTTTATTTATTTTTTGAGTTGAATCATATTCTTTTGAATAAATTCACCTCATAAATTCAAGTGAAAACCCCCCTCTCCCCCAAAAAATCGGAACTTTAGACAATTCTCGACACAAATTTTGCATAACTAAAAATGTTTTTTCCTTCTCCACTTGCACGTGGCATTCTTTCGAAAATAGATAAGTAATAAAAAATGAGAACGTTACTTGTTATTGTATCAAAAGAAAGAAAAACCCTGCTCACGTGATTACGTGTCTTTTTAAAAACATTTACATAACCTTTTTATTTTTATTTATATATCTGTTTAAGTTTTTTATCAGTGTACTAAAAAGAATTCAGTTGATTACAACCCTTTCTACGTGTTCGTTACATTACAATAGTACAACCCGGAATCTGACAGTGTAATACTTCACCGTTCAATAGTGTAAAACTGAAACGAAGCTGTTCTGCTTGAAAAAGGCGCCATTTTCTTCTTATTCATATTCATATCGATTCTTTGCTTTAGAAAACTAAAGTAAACACGTGTTTACTTTTTTAATATCTCATTTTGCTGTTTCGGATTAGTTTTCTAAAGTAAGTAAAGCTTCATTATTTTCAAAACTATTTTTGTTTCTTTGCTTTTCGATATTTCGTCGATATTATTTAGTAAGAGTGTTTAGCAGAAAAGCCAACAAACGACTACCCGAAAAATAAACATAGAAGAAATAAATGTTACAATAGTCAATAAACGTCCAGTTCATGTTTTTTTTTTGTTTTGAAATAGTTTTAATGCTCTTTACTTTAAATAATTTCAGCGAACCGAAATTAAAACGAAATTTGAAGGCGATAACTACTTAAATGAATTTTTATATAAATTACGCCATAATTGAATATTCCTCAAGCACAAAATAACGGAAAACATTAAAATATGTTTATAAATATTCCTTACGTTGACGGAACTCTGTTAAATTGTTAACACAGAATATTAAGGTGCCCCTCCTTCAAATTGAAAACGGGGCTCTCCATTTCAAAATCGCTGCCATTTTGATTTTTTTTTAAACCGGTTCGTGGATTAATTTTTTTTTTTTTTACAAACTACTTAAAAATACAAACGCATGACATTTTCTACCATAAAAGTAACTTTTATTGACTATGGTAACATTTATTTCTTATATATATATATATTTTCGCGAAAATTATCTTTACTTTCATCATATTTTGCTTAGGGTAAAATTTTTGAGTATCAAAACCTAGTTCTTTACAACCCTTTCCTTTTCATACTTTCATCAATCACAGTCCATTTTCTGTAGGCTGTTTATATATATATATATATATATATATATATATATATGTCATGACATTTCGAAGCTAAATGTTTCTCATCAAAGGGTGGAGATAGCCAGTATTTTGCAAGATATGAAATATAGAATAAACCTGGCGGAATAACATTTAGATTGGAAATAAAGGAACGATATATTAAGATATATTTAAAGAGATATAAATCACAAGAATAAAATACATTAAAGTATAACTATAAAAAAGGAACTAAGTATACGCGAATAAGAAGGAAACGTTCTTCAATAAAAAATAACAATTAAAATAATGAAAAAATGAAGGTCGGCATATTATTAAGTAATAGAAAAAAGAAAAAAGGGACAACTAAGAAATAATGGGGATCATTAAAGAAGTATGAACAAGAAAAGAAACAAGGAAAGGAAGAGGAAGAAAGAGGAAAAGGTTAAAAATAATTTATTCTTCTTTAGTACAATGTTGTAGAATCGAATACTTGTTTTTCTGTGCATTGATTTTCATTTTACTTTTCTTGTTGTGGAATCTTTAATTTTGGTTTGGTTAGTTGTTTTTGTTTTACGGCATATCAACCTTTTTTCAGGTGCCGAATACAAAGATTTTGAAGAAAATTTTTTTAATAGAATATATTTGTTGTTATCAAGTCGGTTTCTATTTAACCCATACTTGGGACCCTAACAGGTACTACCACTCCGGGTCAGAGTGGACCTGAGAGCAATGGCAATTAAAGGGTGGCTCCACACTCCCCAAAGCCCACAAGCTGGGGCCTTACCACTGGATATAGTTTAAGGTCAAATCTTTAATTTTACTAATTGTATCATCGTTGCCTGGAGTCCCTTTATTTTTTATATAATTAATAAAAATAAAGAATGTACGGATGAAAAAAAATAACCGTGTTCAGTTTGACAAATTTAAAAAACGATTTATAAAGGGGAGCAGTAATTTGTTCCCTTCTAGTTTTCACTAAAATAACGTTGCACTTACAGTATTGCCTACCCTGAGAACAGTATATTTTACGAGGGGCGTGCAATAAGTAATGTCCCTGACCCACTTCCAGTCGTCTGATCTAGTTGAAATTTTGCCTGTACAAGGTATGTGGCAAATTACAGCTCTGAATTAATTGTGGTTTCTGTTTTACGGGTGTTTGAACTGAGTCAGGTGTGAAATGGAGCCTGTTGAATGTCGAGCAGTGATCCAGTTTTTGTATTTGAAAGGACGCACACCTCAGGAGACTTTTAATGAAATGAAAGAAACTTATGGTGATAATGCCCCATCATATGACCTTGTAAAACGCTGGCATCTTGAATTCAAACATGGCCGGAGGTCTGTGGAAACAGCTCCCAGACTTGGTCGCCCCCCTTCTGCCATTGATGAGGCATCTGTCCGTCAAGTTGAGGCTGCCATTTTGGAAGATCGGCGCATTACTATTCGCCAAATAGCCCAAGATATGAAGATTTGTACAGGGTCTGTGGAAACTATCATTTATTACCATTTGAATATGCATAAGGTGTCTGCCAGATGGATTCCCTGGTTGCTCACACCATTTCAGAATCGAGTGCTCGAGGATTAAGTTGGAGATGTGCCAAGAAGATGAGTCAAAGTTTTCAAAAGACTGATTACACAGGATGAAACCTGGGTTCATCACTATGATCCAGAGACCAAAGCCCAGTCAATGCAGTGGAAGCACTTGGACTCACCACCTCCAAAGAAGGTAAGGGTGAAGCCCTCCACTGGCAAGGTCATGCTCACAGTCTTCTGGGACCAGGGCGGAGTAGTGATGACATATTTCCTGGAAAAGGGTACCACAATTACAGGAGCCTATTATGCTTCACTTTTGAGGAAATTAAGGGAAGCTATCAAAATCAAAAGGCGGGGCAAGATCAGCAAAGGTACCCTCCTCCTGCAGGACAACGCTCCGGTCCACAACTCGCATGTCGCCAGATCAGAAGCACGGGCGTGTGGTTATGAAATTCTCTTCCATCCTCCGTACTCTCCTGACCTTTCACTCTCTAACTTTCACCTCTTCCCAGCCATGAAGTTGTTTTTGAAAGGAAAGCGTTTCCCAGATGATGCAGCCTTGGTTTCTGAAGTCACGTTGTGGTTGGAGGACTATGATGATCTGTGTTAGTGAAACTGGGGTATTGTATAATTGTAAAAGAGGACAATGCAATGATAATTTATTTACATTAGACTTGAAAACAACCATGATATTGTCAACTAGAAAACAGCCCCACCGTATTGTGAACCACAGACGGACATTTCAAGGAAAGAAACTCTGCTCTTGAGTTTACATTTAGTTTTAATGACAGACAGAAACCAAGAGAAACTGTTAACAGTTGCGATAGTTAGACGAATGTTTTTTGCAAAATATTTTACATATGAAAGATGGGCCTTGATAAGCGGTGACTCCTTTGTAAAAAAAAATCTAAACTCAGCCGAGCGCCAATCATATAAGGTGCAGAGCAGAGCTATATTGGCAAATTCACTTTTTTTGAGGAAGTAGAGAAGTGAAAAGTTCATCTGCAACTAGATTTCAAAGACAGTTTTTTACCCGTGAAGGTAGTAAATGGCACTTTTAGTAGTTCATTTAGATGTGACAACAGTTCTTTGTCTTACAACGTATTTCACTTTTGTGCAGATAAAAGAATTCCTTCGGAGTGAAATACTTTCTGGATTGATAGAATGATCCAACAATTTTTCAGTGATTTTGATAATGGATCTTATGTAGGGTTTGCATTTTAGGTCATTCCCAGAGGTTTATAAAAGCAGGATGTTTCTTGCAGAGTACAGCCGTTCATTCTAATTGAGGCCAAACAAGGATTGAGCGTTCGTGGTGGGAAGATAGTTTGGGATAAATTGGTAAATAGTTATTTTTTTTACCCAATTATACCACCCAATCAAAGAATCAGAGGAGAGAATTAGGGAGATCTTGGTTATTGCAGTCTATTGAAGATATTCGTGGCGTCTGCAAAAATGTAGACAGATGATCGTAGAATATAATTCAGAAGATCGTTGATGAAGATCAGTGAATAGAATTGGGCTCGCTATGGAGCTATGAGGCACGCAAGCGTTAATACTATGAACTTCGGATTTCTGCATATCACCGACTACGTTATTAAACCTATCGCAGAACAAAGATTGAAGGTTAAGAAAAATAATACCAGGTTTCATAGCTTGAAATTTTTTGATGCAAAACATCCAAACAACAGAATAAATAAGGAAAGTTTTGAAAATGCTTATGTACGTCTGTTTGTGTATATTTAAGTACAAGTGAAAGGGTGCAATGACAAACGCCGTTGCTGAGTGTAAAATAATGATTCACCTGTTTAGTTAACAAAACTGAGGACAGAGGAAAGATGATCTCGGACGATTGTGGTCTATGATTTATAAAACCGACGATAAAATGAGTCACTGATAAACTCCAAAACAACATTGCCTCGCAAAGAAATCGTGATACTTGCAGACCGGATGACCCGTTCTTCTTTTAGGTTTATCACTAGAACATATTCGAAGCCAGGATTTGAAACCACTCATTTGAAAATATTTCATTTACAATTATATAAGTCAATAACTTTTTTATAACATATATAATAACAACGTTTTTGAATATATATACCTATATATATATATATATATTTATTTATTATTTTTAAAAACAGTAATCTACGGACACGCGTGTAGATTACTCCAAATAAAAAAAGGGCGACTTTCTAAGAAAAACACCGGTTCTCCGAGGCGGAGTCATAAACATTACTATCGTTCAAAAAATCAAAGCAAAAACCATTAAATATTCGTTTGCGAAGTACTGCCAAGATATATATACATATATATATATATATATATATATATATATATATATATATATATATATAATGCATTCACAAGACGTTTTAATTATTCATTTATGGAGATAAATAACATAAAAAAGGGACATTTTCAAAATATTTTTAATGAAAAAAAAAAATGAGATCAGTCCTTTATTATGGAAATGTTTTAAGTATTTTATTTATAATTTCTGGCAATAAAAATATATAGCCTTTGTACCCCTGAAAAACATGATCAGCAACAAAATCTCAATCTGCAGCGTAGAGATCCCTTTGATACCGAGGAGTCTATTAAAATAGCTTCTACTATAAGACTGCAAGACGTTAGAAATTATATATATATATATATATATATATATATATATATATATATATATATATATATATATATATATATGTACTAGCAAAAGTACCCGTCGTTGACTGGGTTCAAAAACAGCCTACAGAAAATGTGCTCTGATTTATTAAAGTATGATAGATTATGAAAAGGAAGGGTTGTAAAGAGATAGCTTCGAATTCGGGGGTATCAAAACCAAAGCAAAATATGATGAAAGTAAAATAAAATAGATAAACCCCATAATTTATTATACCATACCTGTTCACACTGAAACACTTATCACAATATTCTGTGGATCCATATTAAAAAACCTTGTTAAACTTTGTGACATATTTCCGTTCTATGGAGGTCAGGCGCGAACGAACACCTCATAATTTTATTATACCATATTTCTTCAAACTGAAACATAATTATCAAAGTATACTTACGCAGATAGATATGAAAAGTCTTTATTAAAGTTTGTGCCTATTTCCATTCTATGAAGGCCAGGCGCGAACGCAGACCCCACAATTTTATTATATCATCCCTATTTAAGTTAAAACATACTTACCAAAGTATTCTATGTACATCTATATAAAAAATACTTGTAAACGTTTTTTTTTTAATTTTTAATTTTTTTATTTCCATACTTTGTGGACCAGGCGCGTACGCAGACCGCACAATTTTAATGAACCACCGTTCTGCAGGATCAAACATACCCATTCCTTGATACATCTTCTATCATTATATACAATCAGTTTTTTAAAACAGTCAACCATATAGGAGCCTATTCGTTACCACAGACACACACACACACACACACACACATTCAGCTTTATATATATATATATATATATATATATATACATTCATATGTGTGTGTGTATGTATGTGTCCTTAAAACCCCTGGCCTTGATGGAGGAGAGACTAAACCTTGCTGCTATGGTTTCAAATGATCTGAAATAACAGTACAGGGAGACTTGAATCCAAATAGATTTATATGTTCTATCTCCCCTTCTTTGGGACATAGCGTACGATTATGAATATCTCCAGTATCAAATAATTCCTATACTCTTTGAAATATACTTTATGTATGAAAACCAAAAAGATGAGATATAACATACGAGAAAAATTCGGAATCAAGTCTCCCGTTGCTGTTATTTCAAATAATTCGAAACCATAGCAGCAAGTTTTAGTTTCTCCTCTAGCAAGACCAGAGGTTTTCGGGAAAAGATCAGATATTTTGTAATTCATATGCAAAAGTAGGAAAAGAAAATATTATTATTAAAATATTTGCGAAGGTAAAGTATCTATCCCCCCTCAAGAAGTCCTGTAAAATTACCATTATTATAGGTTGTCGAGGGTGCTGAATACGAAAATAACGTTTAAAACTCTAAGAAACGAATACTTGACAAGATATAAAAAAATTATAGTTTTAAAAATTGGGGATCAGTTTTTATTATTAATCGAACATGAAATAAACACCCACTTTATAACCACCCTTTTCTTTAGGAGCGTCTGTTATTTTAAACGCTATTTTCGTTTTCAACACACTCTAAAACCTATATATATATATATATATATATATATATATATATATATATATATATATACTCCTGTCTACTATCAGGTGAGCTGATCTCAGTGATTATATATATATAATCACTGAGATAACCCCCCCTGATAGTAGACCGGAGTTTCGTCCGTTAACCGTCAACCAGACAAATCGCGCCATCAACTGAGAACAAACATTCACCACAACCTACCGATTCGAAAAAGAGCTATCAACTACCAATCCTACCGCTGGTGAAAAGAAACCCACCAAATAATCGCTCCATTAGCCTCCTTCCCTCTCAACCAAAAGCTTGTGTTTCTTAATTAATTAAGCACTAGTCCTCACCTATAGAGAATACATTTCCAACCAACAATGTGAAGTTACGCAAACTCATTCTACTGCAGATACCCCAACTGTTATCTTTGAACATATATAACGCGTATTGGATAGGTGGATAGGGCAGGGTAGGCTAGAGCAGGGTAGGCTATGGCAGTAGTCCTAGACATATCCAAAGCATTTGACAGGGCATTACACGATGGGCTTCTCATCCAAATTAAATCATATGGTATTACTGAACGAATATTTAACATAATCATTTTTTCTTTAATAAGAAAAAACATCTCGATTGATCTTGATGGTCGTACATCAAATCAATATAATATAAATGACGGTGCGCCTTAGGGGTCGATCCTTCAACATGTAATATTCCTCATACTCATAAACGCTCTCCGAGAAAATTTTCTCCTAGATTGGTATGCTTTCTGATAGCATCACTCTTTATAACAGACACGAGGTGAAAACGAATGAACACACAAGGGAATGAGTAAAACCTTATCAAAACACCTCAAAACTGTACTAGAATGGAGACGTAAATAGAATGTAACATTCAATGCTGCCAGGACTAAGGTTCTTGTTTTTAATAATTACAAGAAACCTTCTCAACCACTGCTAGCTATGGATAATGATACACTACCTTAATGCTCTTCGTTGAAACTCTTCGGCTTAACATTCACATGATACATTCATCGTAACAAATACATCGAGGGCATTGCTAAAGCTGCTGCGAATAATGTGGGATCTCTCTACTGTGCTATTTAGAAAGATAATCGCCCAAGAATATCCTGTGCATCTACAAAGCCACCATTCGCTAATGCATGATTAGTCTTGCCATATTTGGGTTGGTGCATCTGCTACTAGTCTCCCATTTCTAGCCATGGTTTAAAAAAAATCACCAACAAATAGGTCTCGCACTGTCAACTAAACTTTAAAATCTGTCCCATCGACGAAATTTGTCATCCTTGTCCCTATTTTATAAGTACTTTAATAGAGAGTGCACCGATGAGCTTCAAGCCTTTGTACTCCCTCGAAATAGATATTCATGAAAAACCTAAGATAAAACAGAGAGAGATAGCGGAATTCCCATCTCAAAAGCATGGACCGCATTGGATGGGCTACATTCAGAATGGACTTCGAGACTGGCTGGCAAACTCAAAGGGCAGTAGTAAAGTCTGTCTTTGTTTACGGTGCTACAACCTGGACACTCACCAAAAGACTGGAAAGAAAACTAGACGGCACATACACGCGTATGCTAAGAACAATATTAAATATATCTTGGAAAAATCATCCCACGAAGCAGCAACTTTATGGCAATCTACCTGCCATATCTAATACCATCAGAGAAAGACGCCTACGATTTGCCGGTCATTGTCTGATGAGCAACCACGAATTGGTGAGTGATGTATTGCTATGGATTCCACGACACGGACGCGCAAGCAGAGGACGACCTAGATCCACGTACATCCAACAAATAGCACACGACACCAACTGTGAACCTGAAGATCTGAGGCAACTGATGGAAGACAGGAAACTCTGGATAGGAAGAGTCATATTGGTCCGGGCAAGGATGATGATGATAATGATGATGCCGATGATGATGAAAAACCTAATAAGCATCAACATCTCACCCCTAGACTGTAGAAATCCCTAGATGTCGGAAAGCCTTATACTTAAATATCTTCTTACTTATGAGGTCTAAACTTTAGAATTCTCTACCGGGTCCCTGCTTCCCTGACTGTACTGAAATGCAGGAGTTCAAGTATCATTAAAAACAATCATTTTTCTGCTAAACTTCTTAAATAGTGTCACTGTAAATCTTGTGGCAAATTTTATGCAAATTCGTAATACCGTCGTTTGACCTTCACCTGGCAAATTCCATTTTTTAAAATGTCACACTTTTGAACTGATTTTCCCTGGCCAAAGCCCAAATAACAATATTCTTATGGTTCGAAAACTTTATATCTAAAGTTTCATGTCTGTAGACAAAAAACTGACAGAGGAGTTTGATAGGAATTTTTTTTAATGAAATATATATACGCATACATAAATACATATAGAGAGACGTTTGTGTTTACTATAACCTTTTACGCAAATATGACGCATGCATTAGTCATATAGAATCTATGCATGACTATAATTGCACGTGATAGGTAACTAAAGATGATCATCCCATAAGAAAACCGAAGAAAACTAATAGGGAATTAATTAAAATGAATGTTTAGAAAATATGCAAATTAGCTAGATCTTTTGCTAGTGAATTCGATTTCACGACCATCATATGAGAAAGTCGTATTTTCTTTTTAAATAAATAGAAAAAAACTGGTTTTAATATGAATATTAATGTTTAGGAGTATAGATAGATATATAAGTAATTAAAATATCTATTTCGAAATCGCTAAATTAATACTAATCTGAAAATTCCTTATTTATATTAAGCAAATTATAGTTAGATGTGACAATGTAGAAGGATTTCAATATACAAAAATTATTTTTAATATTAAGTATATATTGTTTTTCTTACCTAAAATTGACCATTTTTATTTATACTGAATTTCATGTTTGACTAACTTCCTAAGATATCTAGCCAACTAAGTGAGACGTGTATCAAGTTCTACATCTGGTCTAACTTTAAAAAGCACACGTGATTTCTATATCGCTCACTTTATAAAGAAGCGAGATAAGCTGTAGTGTTATTTACAGTAACCACTTTACAATTGTATATTATGCTTGCAGTAAAACAGTTTCCATTTAGTGGAGAAATAATCTTATTTCTACAACCACAATTATTTTCGGTTATATAATTAGTATCAGTGGGGGTTTCAACTTTTGTGCGGCAAACATTTTGTATTTTAGTGTTTTCATATAGTATTATAAGAGCATTATTATATTATTAGTAGTGCAGAAAGATAGTTTGATACTGCTTTATTAAATAGCGTTTTCAAATCTCTAGGAAAAAATGTTGGGGATATTCGAGTGAATAGGTTTACTACATGGCGGATTAAACCATATAGCAGATGCTTCATATTTTCTTCATTTAATTGTTTGTAATCATTTACGCATTTTCTCACTGTAGCTATTCATTTGATTACTTGTAAAACTTAACGCTGATAATGTTGCTTCATTTACATGATTTTTGTAGACCTGAAGGCATTACGTTTTGCTTCCATGACGTAGCCAGCTTCTTTGAATTGACTTCATACCAATCATTTAGGTGTTTTTAGTCAATGTCTTATTTCTGTTTGTAAAGTTAAATTATAGAAATCTCTAAGTTGTTCATTTGTGTTTGAGTTTACAATTTAATGAGTGTGTTGAATAAGGAATTTTTTTAATAATGTCTATTTACAATGAATTGACAAGTTTAGTTTGTTTAAAATTATAAAAATGATCATTCTGTAATTAATGAGAAAATCATGTATTCAAGGAATTGCTATTTTTTTTATTTCTATTTTATGGTCACTAGGGATTTTGTCATGACCCCGTTAAGTTTAACAATTATGGCATGATAGTATATATACCTGTATTAGATGTAAGTTTGTTTTAGAAATGTTTTATCGTTTTTAACAGATATCTTATAGTTGTTGATGTAGTTTGTATCATTGGAATTCCGAGTTTGTTTAGCGTGTTGCAAATAATAGTATTGTTGGCATGGGTAAAAGAATATGTTTGTTTATGACAGAAGTGTTTGGTTTATATGATATTTGCTTATTGTTTCTGGAAAATATCTGTGTGTTTTCTTTTTTCATTCAATATAAAATATGTGGGATATTCCAATGTTTTCATTGTGATGTACTATAATGCTTCGTTCAGATATCTTTAACTACAAATTGTAAGTACGTAAGAAGAAACTGATTATCTTGCCTATTTTTAATTTATTATTATGGTGTGAGTCGAAATGTGTGCAACCATTTTTCTGTGTAGTTTTGCGATGAACATTAAAGGATAGGTTTTGTTGAAGTTTATTATATATATGTCTAAGAAAATATATTGGGTGATTTCTCTGTGTTAACATTATAGTGGATTCGACTTTGTCTATATGCATGGACGTGGAGTCTATATTCGAAACACCCTCCCCTTGACCAGAAAAACAAAACTAGAATCGGACGGTCAAGCCTTTATGTGCTTTAGACTTAACATGCAACATAACATTAGTTACTTTTATTTTCTCTACCGTTCTCCCTCGACCCAGGACTGTACCCTTATAAACAAAATCTCTGACAGCATAGATACACCACTTTACCTCGACACTAGCTTACAAGTGCATGTATTTGGTGACTTCAATGTCCACCACAACAACTGGCTTGGATTTTCTACTTACGCAGACGCAGCTAGTAGCACAAAACATAGCTTCTCTATATCTCATTCCCTATCATAGATGGTTACGTTTCCAAACCATTTCCCTGACCAGCAAGAACAACACGTATCACAGTTCTCGATGATTGTGTTACGAATGCCCGCAGCCCACTTTGGAATGCTGATCACGCTGTGATAATAGTTGAACTCGCCCTAAACTCTAGAGTCAAAACGGAAGATCCATTGCTCAAAATAACGAGATATAAAAAGGCTGACTGGGAAGCCATTAGGGATACTTCACCAGAGACGCCCCATGGCGAAATATATTTTCACTTCCTGCTGAACAGTTCGCAATTGAGACCACTGAATGGTTCAAAACAGCAATTGAAGCATATGTTCCCACGCGGAAATTTTATAGCAAGCCCCACTCTCTCCAATGGTTTACTTCTACTTGTGCAGCTGCCGCCGCGGAAAGACAGCATGCGTACGCAGATTTAACCGACATAAGTCCAGTTCAAACAGACAGAAGTATACAGAAGCCAGAAATAACCGTAAGAAAGAAATAGCAACAGCTAGGAAAGGATTAACTGAGACCACCAAAAAACGCACCAAAGCACAGAAATTAGGAACCCGTGACTTCTGGAAAATCTACAACAGTAAATAATGGGAAATCAACAATTCCCCACTATCCAACAACATGACGTTGTTTGCCCAGCAACTGAGAAGGCTAACATGCTTGCCAGTCGGTTTGGCTCCAACTCCACACTGGACCCTGCTAACTACCCCCTCCCTTACTTTCTTTTGCGGACCGACGTCACACTAGACGATCTGAAAATCACCCCTACTCAGGTGCATGCTATCATAAAAAATCTTGACACTTCAAAAGCATGTGGATCTGATCTCACTGTGCTATTAACAAAGTGCTCCGCCGAAGCAGCTCCAGTTCTTTCCGAACTTTACAACAAATGCCTTAATGAATCTTGCTTTCCTGCCTGCTGGAAAACTGCTTCTGTGATACCAGATTTCAAGAATTCTGGTGAAAGAACTGACCCAGTAAATTACTGCCCCATTAACCTCCTCCCACTTTTCGCTAAAATATTTAAGATCTAGTCCATCATCTTGCAGATGCTAAACTTCTGACCAACCAACAATATGGATTTAGGCAAGCCTTTTCCACAGCAGACATCCTAACTGTAATCTCAGAATGCATATACGCTTCACTTGACAAAGCAGAGGAAGGGAGAGCGGTAGCTCTAGATATATTTAAGGCTTTTGACAGGGTATGGCATGAAGGTCTTCTCAGGAAAATCAGATCATACGGTATCACTGGAAAATACTTAGCATAATTAAATCCTTCTTAGATAAGAGAAAAATTCAGGTTGTCCTCAATGGTCGTACATCTAAACAATAGGATATGAATGCAGGAGTGCCGCAAGGGTCTATCCTTGGACCTCTATTATTCCTAATATTCATAAATGACCTCCCTGACAAAATCTGTGAGATAGGTATATATGCTGATGACACCACGCTCTATAACAGATACGACAGGAAAACAAATGAACACATATCTAAAGAAATGGCAGAAACACTAGAGGATGACCTCCAATCTGTAGTGAAATGGGGACAAAAATGGATGGCCACCTTCAATGCTGCCAAGACTTAACTTGTTTTCATTCAATAATTACAAGAAACCTTCTCTATCACCAATAGCAACGACCAAAGACTCTTTATCTGAAAGTACATCTTTTAAGCTCCTCGGTCTTACGTTCACAGGAGACATGAGCTGGAAAAATTACATTGACAGCATGCAAAACAGGTAGGTTCTCTCTACCGTGCTAGAAAGCTACTAACGCCCGAAAGTATCCTGTACCTCTATAAGGCCACCATTCGCCCATGTATGGAGTATTGTTGTCATATTTAGGCTGGTGCATCTGCTACTAGTCTCTCACCCCTAGACAAGGTCGAAAAGAGAGTTGCTAACCTAATAGGTCCCGAACTGTCATCTAAGCTTCAGTCTCTGTCCCATCGACGAAATGTAGCATCCCTCTGCCTGTTCGAACAAGTACTTTAACGGTGAAGCTCTGACGAACTGCAAGCAGTTGTACCCTCTCGACGTAAGTATCCCCGACAAACACGACAAGCAGCAAAATACCACCCCTTCGCAGTTGAGATCCCTAAATGTAAGAGAGCCTTCTACTCCAGTAGTTTCTTCCCCAGAACCGCTAGACTTTGGAATTCCCTTCCGGGTTGCTGCTTCCCCAACTGTACTGACATGCAGAAGTTCAAGTGTAACGTGAACCAACATCTTGCTGCCTAACTCCCAACATAGTACCCCTGTAGCTCTTGTCCCTGATAGTATTCGCCCACATCAAAGTGGCAATGTGCCTTGTTTGGGGTGAAAATGTAATAAAAAAGACTCAACTTAAAAGGTTTCCTTTTTAAAATTGATTTCGGAATGTATTATTTTTGTCGTATAAAGATTTGTCTTAAATCCGACGGGCATTTATGTTTGCGTAGTTGTTGCTAAATTAAATGAGAATTTACAAGATGAAACGACTAAACTAAGAATTTTTCAACTTATAGCTGTCATTATTTTTTCTAATATTTATTATTTATGCATTGGGTGTGGGTTCTTTAATATAAGATTTTTCGAAAAATGCAATTTGCATGAAAATTATAAATCGAATAAGTACATTGGTGTTATGATCACTAACCTATCTTCCCGTTTCTCCATGCATCCTGTAAATTATAACTTAATTTGCTAACATATATAAAAACTTAATTGGCCAATCAGATAAAAAAATAATGCGGGATAATAGCACTAAAATAGTACATTTAAAAATCAATTTAAAATGTACGCTAAGTTATCTACATCAAAACCCACCACCTAATTATATTTCCTATGAAATCAAAATCAAAACGCAGAATAATTTTATCCTGTGACGCTAATTCCAGCGTCATAGAATGAAGCTTTTATCACTCTTTGTAGAACAGCATGAAAACGTTCTCTCAGCGTCTGGCACCCGTTTCACGCTAACATTTTGATATTCTTTATTATCAATCTTTTAAGTTCATTTGCTTTTTCGCTAGAAGACGACGCAGAAACGTCTGTGATGTACGTAGAAAAATATAATTTGTCCATGATTTTAATAAAAAAAAAACATTAAAAGTCGAAAAAATAGAAAAAAGGTAAGATTAGGTGAAGGATTTCTGATATTTTTCGCAATGTTTGCTTAAATAAAAAAAAAAAAACGTTGCTGAAATACGGAATATAGGCTTGCCTTTTTTCTGTTGTGCTAAGCCTTCGGGCCGGGATCAAAGTGTAGTATCTGTTCTGCAGAGGTTGCACTTAAGATAATTTGTACCAATCAATGGAGGGGAAACCCTCTATACTGGGGCAATTATTATTTTTGGTCACAACCATAGTGCCCCCTTTTTACCCTACTTTTAGGGGAGCTGGTTTTCCCCCACATTAAAAAACGGCCTTGTGCTTAATTTGCTTTCGTGGGGAAGCAAATAAATACCATATATATATATATATATATATATATATATATGTGTGTGTGTGTGTGTGTGTGTGTGTGTGTGTGTGTGTGTGTGTGTGTACAATTATATACTTAAGAAGCCAAGTAGCGTAACGGTTAGATGCATCGGTCGAGTTTCAATCTTAACTTTGGTTAGTTGCTAGTCTAGTTGTACGAAATGGTGTATATATATATATATATATATATATATATATATATATATATATATATATATATATATATTAATGTGATTTAAGAGAAAATGTTTATGGGTTTGTTAAGAACTTTCAGAAACCTATTCTTTTAATATGGTAAGGACTTTCCGCACAAGCTAACACACACACACACACACACACACACACACACACACACACACACACACACACACACGCACACTAACTTGGCGCCCGGGTTTCCCGGTAGTACCATACGCTTAAACATGATATTTTTATTTATGCAAATTGCGTATAGATAGAATCAATCCTCTATTGAATATTATATATTACGAGGAATAATTTACTCGGTTGACGAATTCGAAAAAATATTTAAAAAAAAACTAACTAAATAAAAAAAATATATGATGATGATAATGTAGTTCATCAAATTCTGTCTGTGTTTGTTTACAATATCACGCCAGCTGATATTTGGGCGTGACGGTGTATGTCCTAGAAACTAACTTCTGATTAATGTACAGTTTTAAAATATGCAAATTAAAAAAAAATTGTGGTAATTTTTGTGGTGCCGCTTCATTTATTGATGCATAAATAAAAATATATGTAAGTGTACTTGTATCTATGTTTTTAAAAATACTGTCTTGAATGTGTTAATTTGTGATTTAATATGACTTTATATTTATACTTAACTAGCTTAAACTTTCAACTTAATAGTATAGAGTTACACCTTTATTTATATGCATGTATATATATATATATATATATATATATATATATATATGTATATATATATATGTATTGTATTCTTTTTATATACATAAATATTAGTAGATTATTCTTTATAATTATTAGTCCTATTTACTTTCTTCAATCCCCTCTTATGGCTAAATATGTTATATTAAAAAGATAATAAATATTAATTTTATTCTGTTTTATTATTATTTTTATTATTATTATTATTATTATTATTATTATTATTATTATTATTATTATTATTATTATTATTATTATTATTATTACTATTATTTTTATTATTACTATTATTATTATTATTATTAATAATTTTGATCTTGTTTTATCATTATTTTTTTATATATTTATTTAATAAAAACGCGAAAACTTTCAACTTATATCATTTAGTATAAAAGGCTTAATTATTTGTAGACGTATGTTTGAACTGCGTTGATATTACTCGTGGACGTATGTGCGATGATAAATATGTTGGTTGGTTACATTCGCTGTCACTTTTGACATGTTCACTTCTAACGCTAAGATTTTATTTTCTGTTTGTGTTGTAATAACGTGTCTCGTTACTGAAATGTATAATTGTTCATAAATTGGTTGACACGCAGATCTTTTTCTTTTTTTTTCTATATCCTCTCAACATTTTAAGCTTCCCTTCCTATTAATTCTTACTTTCTCTCTTTCTCTCTTTAACTATATTTCATCATTCTTTCTTTTCTCTTCTAGCCCTTGTTTTCTTTATAATAACATTTTATACCTTTTTTTTCTTTTTCTTCTCCATATTATATTTTTTTCTCTATTTTCTTTCTCTATTTATTTTCTTTCTCTATTTTTTCTCCTCTTAATCATTCTCTCTCCATTATATTTTTTTAATTTTATTTAGATTGCCCCTCCCTCTTTATATCTTATAATTAAAGTTCTGTATTTTAAGGTTTTTTAACTCCAACTTTTAAAGAGTTCCTACCTAAAATAAAAATCCATTATTCATTGAACATTTGAATAGTCAAGTCGCTACCTGATGATATCTGTTGTTTGATTGAAACAAGTGGCTGTTTGTAGCAGCGGGATGTGAGCATGTTTATATAACAATAAACAAGTATATATATATATATATACATATATATATATATAGTAATTTATAAAATATATATGGCGATTAAGCTACACTGAATATTCTGCGTTTCATCCACTATAGGATTCGTCATCATTATGCGCATAAGCCTGACGAAACCTATAGTGGATATAACGCAGAATATTCAGTGTAGCTTAATCGCTATATATATATATATATATATATATATATATATATATATATATTAAGAGGTATATCTTATGTTTAGTATATATATATATATATATATATATATTAAGAGGTATATCTTATGTTTAGTAATTAATCTCCATCTTTAAAGTTATTAATGAAAACAAATTCATATAGACAAAGAAGTAGGAGGAATATACATTATCTTTCCCTTAATTTATTTTAACGTAAATAATCTGACGATATAGACGGATAATTTTTCCCGTATATTGAAACAACATGTAATGAATTAGTTTAAATAATAAAACACACACACATAAACACATCACCACGCACACACACACACACACACACACACACACACACACACACACACACACACACACATATATATATATATATATGTATATATGTAACTACAACAAAAACAGAACCGACTATACAAAGGGCACATCCACCTACCGAACACTAAAGAATAATACTTATCCAACATCTTCCGTAAAACAATTCATTAATCTTGGCCCGAACTGTACCTCTCTAAAAACTAAAACATTTATTTATTTCTCTTCTCTTTGGATAAATGGATATATATATATATATATATATATATATATATATATATATATATATGATTAGTTTTTTTGGAAAAAGAATTCCAGCAGAGTGCTCAATTAAAAGGAAAATCCAAATTTTAAGAGCGTACTTATATTTTGTGTACAGAAAGTTGTTAGTTTAGACAGGTCATTGGTACCGTCGGTTTCAAGCCCGATAATAAGGCCCGTTTAAGGTATCCTTATCGAGCTCTCTTCAGCCGAAGAGACGAATATTGGCTGAAGAGAGCTCGATAAGGATACCTTAAACGGGCCTTATTATCGGGCTTGAAACCGACGGTACCAATGACCTGTCTAAACTAACAACTTTCTGTACACAATATATATATATATATATATATATATCTGTGTACATATATGTAATATATATATGTGTACATATATATACATATATATCTGTGTACATATATGTAAATACATAGTTACATATAGACACATGTGTACATATATATTTATATTTATTTATTTACTATTTTACACACACACAAACACACACATGTATATATATATATATATATATATATATATATATATATATATAGTAAAAATAAGAAAAAGCATCAACGAGGGGAGTCAAAACTGATTGTTTCCTTTAAATAAGGATTATAAATATAGATATAAGACAAATGTACTTTGATGTCTGAAGAGTAGTTACTTTGGAATATTACGTTTAAATTATATAACGTTTAAATATAATATAACGTTTAAATTTGCTCAAATGTTTACTAAAGAATTGTTACGCATAAGGAAATACACGATGTTTTTATTTTATATTTTGTTGTCTTATTTTTGCCCCAAAATATGATAGATATATAATTGTGTGCGTGTATAGACAAACATTAAGAATGAAAGGCCCATGTCAAACATAAAGAGAACTGGCCGACAAATTTATACAGTTCAATTATTTTACGTTTCTATTGAAAAAGTTTTACCAAACTTTCTCTCGGATCGAACACTTTATCTAATTCCACAACTGCCGGGAAAAAAAGTTTTTTTAAAACAAATGAGTCATCATATGAATACGAGTGCAATTTGTGACAACATTTGAGCCTTGTTGGATCAAGACACGCCATGCGATAATCAAATTTAGGCGATGTGTGCAAAAACCCAAAAATAAATTCACAATAGGATGTTGCCATTTCAAAGGTTCCTTTTTCTTTCGACGATAAATTTATAAAGATTTTTTCACGTTAAAATTCTACAACGTAAACATTCTTTTAAAGAAGCGTCTGAACATCTGGTACCACCTCATTATATATATATATATATATATATATATATATATATATATATATATATATATATATATATATATATATATGTGTGTGTGTGTGTGTGTGTGTGTGCGTGTGTGTGTATGTGTTTTGTATGTGTGCGTCTATAAATAATAAAATAGAAAGAAAGGAAGAAATGTTTGCATTTAAAACATACCCATATGTATGCAGAAATGTATATGTGTAATTGTGTACACACACACATACACACACACACACACACACACACACACACACACATATATATATATATATATATATATATATATATATAATATCCCCATATCGAAATATCAATTTTTATCAGTTTATCATTGATTGCTTTTCAAAAAAGTTTCTTTTCTGGAAAAGCATTATATGACCAACTTACACAACGTGACTAAATATGCAGCAATAACATCATTTTGCAAAATGGTTAGTCGCAATACAAAACAATGTTGAGATGGCTACCTTTAAAAAGCAATAAATGAGCAACGGAGAAAACCATATATCTGGAATTTGAAAAAATATTATATAACACTATATATATGGTCGGCATTCATTGAGCTAAGATTTTTCAAATTTTGCAAGAGTTACATTAATTTTTTATCATGAAAAACTTTGTATTTGAGAAACATGACGATTGAAACTGAGTACGTTTCAAGTAAATGATTAATATAAACACCTCCCCTCTATATATATATATATATATATATATATATATATATATATATATATACTACAAATATATTATATATATATATATATATATATATATATATATAGTCTTGGAAGTATTTTAACATTTTAAAACTATATAAAAAAAACTTTTTAATTTTTTACATTTTTTGTCATTCGTTAGAAAACTATTTAGTCAGTAAGTCATTTAATAACCGCCAATCAATGCATCAACTTGCTCTCTCGAATTCACTATTATACTAATATTAGTTTAAGGGATCATCAGTTGCTTACTTTGTAACCCTGTTTCGGAGATTTAAAAACAAAACAGTATTTTAAATCATGGCTACCCAGTAGTGTTCATAAAACACTACCTCCCTTAATCTTAAGAACAAAAATATTACAGATATTAGATCTAGTTTCCTATTCTTAATTAATTTGGCTAACCTATTCATGTTATAAAAATGACTTCCTTATATGTGAGATTCGTCTGTTTCCAAATCCAAAATGGATATATTTTTTTTTGACCAGTGTTATATTTATAAGATTAGGGTTAATCCATTTTACTACTTGTCACCCCTATTATGATTAGTACCTTGAATATGTACCTTCTGATTTATTTAAAATTTAAAATATATAAGGGTTAAAAATATTTATAGACATATATATGTATATATATATATATATATATATATATCCACTTTTCTATATATAGTACATTTTATACATTACTAATATAGCTTTGGATTTCCTTTATTAATATATTCAACAGCACCAGAATAACGAGCAAATGCTTTATTTACCTGTTTAAGTATTTTAGTTTTAATTGGTTGGTTGTTTTTGTTTTACGGCATATAAACCTTTTTCAGGTTATTTAATGCCGAATCTAGTTATTTTGAGGAACGATTTTTAATGGAGTATATTTCTTTTTAAGTCAGATTCTATTTAACCCATAGTTGGGACCCTAACAGGTACTACCACTCCGGGCCAGAGTGGACCTGGGAGCAATGGCAATTAAAGGGTGGCTCCACCCCCCCCCCAAGGCCCGCAAGGTGGGGCCTCACCATCGGATATAGTTTTAGGTCATATCCAGGACCGTATTTTAGTTTCATCCCACCTTCTTTTATGATCCCTATTAATAAGCTATAAACAGGTGGTATAAAATATTACTAAGCTATAAACTGGTGGTATAAAATATTACTAAGCTATAAACTGGTGGTATAAAATTCATTAATTTTAAAGTAACACAAGTTATTCTAAAAATTCTAAAATCCTATCCTCAATCATTATATCAAAATCCAGAAATATATATGCCCTCCCCCAATGCTCCACAACATGATAATTCAGTCAATAGCGTAAAAGGGATGGGTTCTAGCATTGACTCTATTCAGCATCATCTTCAGCATGATGCTCAAGCAGGCGACCGAAGATCTTGACGATGGTGATGCTGTCTACATTCGCTATCGCCTAAACGGCAGTATGGCCAACCTCAAAAGGCTGCAAGCCCACACAAAGACCTTCGAGCAACTGATCCAAGACCTCCTCTTTGCCGACGACGTAGCTCTTGTTACCCACACCGAACAGCCTTGCAGTGCCACACATCCTATTTCGCAGAGGCTACCCAGCTCTCCAGACTCGAGGTCAGCTTGAAAAAAAGACGGAAGTTCTCCACCAACCAGCTCCCAGAGTAGAGTACCACCCTCCCCACATCACCACTGGCGAGACTAAGCTGAAGACCGTTAACCAGTTTACCTACCTGAGGTGTACCATCACATCAAATGCCAAACTCGACAGAGAAATAGGCAACAGACTGGCCAAAGCAAACAGTGCTTTTGGTAGATTGTACAACAGTCTGGAACACAGAGACTTAAAAAATAAGTTTGTACAGAGCTGTAGTACTCTCCATCCTCCTGTACGGCTCTGAGTCCTGGACAATTTACTGTCACCAATTACGACTCCTCGAGCGTTTTCATCAGCGCTGTCTCCGCACCATTCTCAACGTGCACTAGAGTGACTGTGTCACTAATGTTGACGTCATCGAGCGAGCGGAAATTACCAGCATCGAAGCCATGTTGCTGAAATCACAGCTATGCTGGGTCTGGCACGTCTCCAGAATGGACGATCATCGCCTGCCAAAGATAATCCTATATGGCGAACTCTCTACTGGCCGTCGTGACAGAGGGGCACCTAAAAAAAGATATAACGACTCTCTGAAGAAATCCCTGCCACATTGACCACCTACAGTGGTCTACTCTGCTGCTGACCGTGTTACCTGGCGACGTACTGTTCACCAGGTTGTCGCCTCCTTTGAGATCTCCCGCACAGAGAATCTGCGGGAGAAGCGCTGCAGGAGGGAGATTCGGGAAGCCTCAGCAGCCACACCTTACGTGACTTTTGCTTGTCCTGCATCGGGTTCGTGAGTCACAAGCGTGCGTGCAGTCAACGTGGAAAACCCCCTTCATTAAATATTCGTTTGCGAAGTACTGCCAAGATATATATATATATATATATATATATATATATATATATATATATATATATATATATATATATATGAGCAAACAGTTAATGAAATATGTTAAAAAACACTTTGAAATGAGTTAAAAACATATTTAATCTGAAAAGGAAACACTAGATAAATGGATAGTCCTTAATCCGCGGAGTTTCGAAGAAATACTCTCCTTCTCATCAGAGGGTAGGAATTAGCAAAATGCAGGATCGGATTTTGCATGCAGAAGTATTTGATGAAACAACAAATAAGTCAAAGATCTTACTTGAAAACAAAATAAGTTAAGCAGAGGGAATATGGTAAATAAAAAGGTGATTATACATTAATGGATAGTCTGGTGGAAGATAAAAAATCCAGTGACGGTAAAATCCAAATGTAAAACTTCAAGAAAGTTAAAAGAGCTTCCATTTGTACAAGTAATATCTAAAGAAATCCCGTAATCGAAAGAAGATGCCCCATAATAATCCAAACGCAGAAATCCGTGGAATAATTCACAAAAAAGTGTGTACAAGGAAAAAATAATATTAATAAAAGAAAAATAAGATGTGCTTTTCACTCTACTTGCGAGACATAACTATAAAAAAAAATTACTTTAATTTTACCATCTTGGATCATTTTGGTAAATTCAATTGTAATTTTCATTATATATATATATATATATATATATATATATATATATATATATATATATATATATATATATTCCCGTATTTCTAGCCTTGATGTAGAGACAAAAACTTGCTGGTATGGTTTCAAATGACCTGAAAAAATAGCAAGAGGAGAGCTTAATCCAAATATTTCTCATATGTGGGAATATGGTACGATTATGAATATCTCCAGCACTTTTTAATTTACTTTATGTATGAAAACCGAAGAGCGGTAATATAACATATAACTGTCTGCTATTTTAGATCATTTCAAACTATAGCAGCAAGTTTAAGCCCTCCTGCCATCAAGACCAGATGTGTTCGGGAAATACCAGATATTTCGTAATTCATATGCAACACTAAGACAACAAATGACTATGATTGAAGTATTTGCAAAGGTGTAGTATTTTTACACCGACGGTTTTAGGTTTACGAGGGTGTTGAAAACGAAAATAACAGTAAAACTGTTACTAAAAGTTTCTAAGATATGAAGAAATTATTAAGTGGGATAGCAGTTTTCTATATCAGTTTAACGAAAATGAGCAACCACTTTATAGCCAAGTGGCCATGAAGTGGGTTCTCATTTAACATATAATTAATATAGAATAGATCCCCTTGCAACTTGTAGGGCCTTAAGAGCAAATGTCACATACATTATCAGTATATATATATATATATATATATATATATATATATATATATATATATATACACACACATTTATATCTATTATTATATATAAATTAAAATAGTGTATTATTATGCGATTTAATCATTAGATTACATACGGCGACGCATGCACATACACACTTTTATCTGCATGTAAGTATAGCTATTTCGAAAGCTTATTGCGCCATATCGTTTACACACACACACACACGCGCGCGCGCACACACACACACACATATATATTATATGTATGTACGTGTGTGTGTTATTTAAAAGTGTTTTGTTGTGTATGTCGTCTAAAGTTTGATTGCAGAGGCAATATTCTCAAGCTGAGATTGAAACACAATAACTGTATCTGCTTTTCAAGCTACAATGAAGGATACTCTTAATAATACTATAAACAATTTAAACTTCCGGTGCACATTAATCATATATACGCAGATCTTTAATCTTATTTAACTCAAGTTTATTGGAATCTTATTAATGATTGAAAATGAACTACAACCGGGACGAACATATAATGAATGTAACGAGTGTGTAGAAATATAAATGAAATTCTTCAGAAAGTTTTAAGAAAAGAAATGTTATAGAAATGAAAGCATAAAAAACTAAGAGATTATCTCAGTCTATCTGTGTACGTGGTTATTGTAGACAAACCTGTTTAACGCATGGAATCACATGGTAGAAATTCACTACGAGAGATTTAACAAAAATTAGAAAATATACAATTGACTTTCAATAAATACTTGTCAAAATAAATCTGTTAAGAAAAAAAAAACACACACACAGGTGGCGCTGAAGTACATGTGAGGATACAGTTTATCGACCCGGGAATCTGAAAGTAGTATTGCTAAATACCCCCCCCAAAAAAAAACAAAGCAAAAAAAAAAAAACGGAAAGCAAAACGCCAGAAAAAAAATCAACTTTGAAAATAATGAAAAACAAATAATACATTTTTTTTTTGATAAAATAACTCCAAACTATAGTTTTCCACAAACTTTTTACGCATTTTCAATGTTTTCTACGCCTTTCATTTTTAGTTTCAGCTGTGAATAAATTCGTGGAAAAAAACTTAAACTCGCACCGAACACATTTATGTCTGCGCGCCCTACAAGATTTTGGTTATGCCAAATCAACTTCACGTCTACGACACAATGGCTGGCATACGAACAGGAAACGATTTACAAACATGCAATTATTTTGTTCCGTACATATATGTATACACGAATATATATATATATATATATATATATATATATATATATATATATATATATATAAATGTAAATTTGGTTCGTTCCAAACGAATAAAATCATATTTCTACGTTACCAATTTATTTGAAATTTTCAGACAACCCATCTTTAGAGTCGAGGTATGTCTTTATGTTATCAAAATAAATTTACCTCGCGAATTATTAAAATATTAAATAAAATAAATATATTTTTAACCGTTACTGCGAATCTGTTCTGTTGATAAAACTGAACTTCCGGTCCGATTCATTTCACAGCCACGAATTGACGAAAGATTTCATTTTCTGTTAACTCGATAAGTAAAAAACAAAACAAAAAAAAAAACATATTTCATTTGTTTATCTTCCAAATTTTTCAATTTACACATCTTTTCTTTATTATATAAGTAAAAAAAAAAGTTTGTCGCTTGCTATGCTAAAACAAACTTTTTTTGTTTTTTATTTTTCTAATTTCAAAATATGTTGCACCATTATTGTGATGTTTAATTTGCAGTATATTTCAATTTAACTTTTATTATAAAAAGTTTGAGTTTATGATTTGTTTCCTGCAAAAAAACCCTCTCTGAAAAAAAAACAGGCAAAACTAGCTGATAAAATATGTAAGCCTTCTGGGGAGCTAACCGCTTCAATATAATTCCAGAAACATATAGTGAGAAAACACGGAACATTTTATATATTGAATATACTATATTTATATTTTTTTATTGTAGGATTCTCCTGATCTCGCGGGTTTTTTAAAATCTCAGTTGACAACATTGCATCACTAAAAAAAAACACAAAATGAATGCCGACGCTCAAAGTGTATACACATTTTGACTCCTCCCTTTACTTAAAAATTCACCAAAAATCAGGAAATTAACCAATTTTAATGAAAATTGCAGTATTTTTCAAATAATGAACGCAGAATATAATGAACGAATTATTTTTTACTTAACTCTTAGTGAAAATGTTTTATTTTGTTTAAACAAAAAATACCTTTACTAAAGTTATGGTTTTCAGTAGTAAATAAAAAACGCAACAATTTATTTTTGCTTTTTTTAAAGCATCGTAATTTGTAACAATAAAAAATAATTTTTACAGTAACATTACGAAAAAAAGCCCCTAAAGTCCGTATTAATGAATTCGATATAACTCCAAGAAAAATGAATTCTCACATACTATTCAGGAAATTAAAGATTCAATTAGATTCCTATTTCAGTCACCTAAATTATTTAGTGTGAAATGAGTTTAGTTATTTATAGCCAAACCTAAATATTTTTTTTTGGTAAATATCCAGATACGCTACTACAGAACACCGACCACTCTAATTTGTTGGGGGGGATGTGATTTATATTTTTCGTGTTTTTATTCAATGTAACATATTTATTCAGCTCGAAAAACATACAGTGTTTACCGATGTATTGGAAAATTCAAAATGGCGTCTGATTCTCTCTTTAACACGGTAAGTTTGGGAAAAGGTGTTATAAATAAAACCCCAGATAAAATACTGTTAAAAACTCGCTCAATATATGTTACCGTGACATAGGTTGACATATATTCGGCGGGTTTTTAATAGTATTTTGTATAGTTTTTTTTATTTATAACACCTTTTCCCAAACTTACCGTGTTAAAGAGAGAATCAGACGCCATCTTGAATTTTCCAATACATCGGTAAACCCTGTATGTTTTTCGAGCTGAATAAATATGTTACATTGAATAAAAACACGAAAAATATATCCAGTTTGGTAGAAAAGTAATTTATCTTGCCTTTGATAACATTTATTTGTTATATATTTGTTTTTTGACAACTTTTTCGAATCTATGTGTACAGTAATACAAACCTGTTTTTTTTTTTTTTATTCGCGCTATTTTTTAAATCGTATTTCCAGGTTTAATTACAATGTTTTTTATTCAATTGTAAGGTTAAAATACACCCTCCCCTCCCCATGTTAAGAATGCCTTTTTAAATACTAACGTTATTATTACAACACGGATCACTCTCTGCATGAGTACTGTACTTTCACCTAACAATTTAATAAACAAAACATGGTACTTATGCAGAGAAGGTACCGTGCTGAAATAACGCTATTAAGAAAGCCATTATTAACATGGGAAAGGGAGAGTGTTCTGTACCTATTTTATATTTTCACCTAACAATTTAATAAACAAAATATAGTACTTATGCAGAGAAGGTACCGTGCTGAAATACCGTTATTTAGAAAGCTATTCTTAACATGGGGAGGGAGTTTTGCATCTATTCTATACTTTTACCTAACAATTTGATAAACAAAAATAGATAGTACGTATGCATAGAAAATGCCGTGCTGAAATAATGTTATTTAGAAAGACATTCTAAACATGGGGATGGTATTTTGTAACTATTCTGTCCTTTCAACTAACAATTTAATAACAAAACATGGCACTTATGCAGAGAAGCTACCCCGCTGAAATAATGACGTTATTATTTAGAAAGCCATTCTTAACATGGGGATAGGGGTGTTTTGTAACTATTCTGGACTTTCACCTACCAATTTATTAAACAAAAGTTAAACTTAAAGCACACAAGGAACAGTACTGAATCATTAACATTATTTAGAAAGCCATTCTTAACATGGGGAGGGAGGATGTTTTCTAACTATTTTGTACTTTCGGTGCTGATGCAGAGAGTGATCTGCGCTATTTTTTAAATCGCATTTCCACGTTTAATTAAAGTTTTATCATTAAGATCGCAAATTATAAAAATATATTTAATAAAATAAAATTATTTTTCGTAACTGCGAGACTATTCGCCATTTCCGGTAGAAATTAGCCTTCCCCGTGCACAACACGTGGACGACTTTCGAATTACAACAGTTAACTTTCTAATTAATAGATGGGTAAAAAAAAAATCCCTATTTTTTTAAATTATATATATATATATATATATATATACATATACATATATATATATATATATATATATATATATATATATATATTGTACTTTAACCTTACAATTGAATAAAAAAACATAAAACTTTAATTAAACTAGGAAATAAGATTTAAAAATAGCGCGGTCCGGTAAGTTCACTAGCGGGTTTGTATTACTGTACACAGATTCGAAAAAGTTGTCAAAAAACAAATATATAACAAATAAATGTTATCAAAAGCAAGATAAGTTACTTTTCTACCAAACTGGACATATTTTGCGTGTTTTTATTCAATGTAACATGTTTATTCAGCTCGAGAAACATACAGTGTTTACCGATGTATTGGAAAATTCAAAATGGCGTCTGATTCTCTCTTTAACACGGTAAGTTTGGGAAAAGGTGTTATGAATAAAAACCCATATAAAATACTGTTAAAAACTCGCTCAATATATGTTACTGTGACATAAGTTGACATATATTCGATATATACATACATACATTATATATATATATATATATATACATTATATATATATATATACATACATATATTATATATATATACATACATACATTATATATATATACATACATACATTATATATATACATACATACATTATATATATATATACATACATAATATATATATACATACATACATTATATATACATACATTATATATATATACATACATTATATATATACATACATTATATAAATATACATACATACATTATATATATACATACATACATTATATATATACATACATTATCTATATACATACATACATTATATATATACATACATTATATATACATACATACATACATACATTATATATATACATACATTATCTATATACATACATACATTATATATATACATACATACATTATATATTTATATATATACATACATACAATGTATATATATGTATACATACATTATATATATACATACATTATATATATACATACATTATATATATACATACATACATTATATATATATAGTAATAATAAAAATTACAATAAGTTTACAAAGGTAATATATAAAAAAAGAGGGAAAAGATCTACCTTAAACCACTAACCTAGCTCTAAAACAGATCCTTTGTTCGATAAAATGCATGCCCATTGGCTGATAGGAAGGGGCGCGGTGAATACTAGAAAGCTGATTGGCTAACCAGAAATCCTCAACATATATAAAAACAAGAAGCAACCACAGAATTCGCGCATAAGCCTGACGAATCCTATAAGTGGATGAAACGCAGAATATTCAGTGTAGCTTAATCGCCATATATATTTTATAAATTACTATATATATATATATATATATAAAGCTTCAAAACAGCATCTTATATATATATATATATATATATATACTGTGGAAGCAAAATCAAGACTTCAAACAGGGTGCTGATGGCAACAAAAGGTGTATTTCATTTTACGTTATAATTGTTTCCATGTCCAGTCGAACAATTTCAAACATTATATCGTTTAAAAATTTTCCAAAACCAGCATTTCTTCAGACTTTATGAATAAACACACTTTTGACAATAAAGCATTTTTGAAGAGAAAGAAAAAAGGAAAAATTCTTTTAACGGGAAAAGCATTGAGCAACATTTATCTGTAGTTACAGAAAAACCCATTTAAATATTAATATATCGTCTAATTTTCGTATCCTTATTTAAGAACAGAGTCGTGAGAAGTTTTCACAGAAAACCCTAAGCTATTTAACAATTTTTTTTATATATCCCATTCGTTGAGTTCCTAAATTAGATCTCGCTGTTTCTTTATTCCCCAATAATTATTTTTTTTATAAAAAGAGTTTTTTTAATTTTTATTTCTATATTTATAGTATAGCCGTAACAACCTTGTAAACAGCTTTACGGTTAATTTTAGTTTCGTAATTCAATTCATAAGTATTTGCAATTAGACTTTTCTAAAAATAAAATAATAATCAACGTGTATATTCCAAGTTTTTATGAAAAATTCTATCAATTAATAATATTTGTGTTCTATTTTTTCATGGAAGTTTTGCTCGACGTAATCCTTAGCATATGTTATTGCCAGTATTATTTGTATATAGTCATCGCAACTCAACAGTGCCGCTATGCTAGCATCTCCCCTAAGCGGAAAATTGAACCTAGAACCATCGCGTTGACAGTCAGCAGTTCTACCGATCGACCCACGGGTGTGGCACCCGTACATGTATATATATGTATATAATATATATATATAAATGTGTATGTATATATATATATGTATATATAGTTGTATATATATGTATATGTATATATAGTTGTATATATATGTGTATATATATACGTATGTATATATATATGTATGTATATATATATATATGTATATATATATGTATATATATGTATATATATGTATATATATATGTATATATATTTATATATATATATATATATATATATATATATATATATATATATATATATACTAGCAAAAGTACCCGTCGTTGACTGTGTTTAAAAACAGCCTACAGGAAATGGGCTCTGATTTATGAAAGTATGATAGGTTATGAAAAGGAAGAGTTGTAAATGTGGGTTGAATTTGGGGGCATCAAAACCAAAGCCAAATATTATGAAAGTAAAAATAAAATAGATAAACCCCATAATTTATTATACCATATCTGTTCACACTGAAACACTTATCGCAATATTCTGTGGATCTATATTAAAAACCTTGTTAAACTTTGTTACATATTTCCATTCTATGGAGGTCAGGTGCGAACGAACACCCCATAATTTTATTATACCATATTTCTTCAAACTGAAACATAATTATCAAAGTATACTTACGCAGATAGATATTGAAAGTCTTTATTAAAGTTTGTGCCTATTTCCATTCTATGGAGGCCAGGCGCGAACGCAGATCCCACAATTTTATTATACCATCCCTATTTAAGTTAAAACATAATTATCAAAATATTCTTATGTACATCTATATCAAAAACACTTGTCAACGTTTTTGTTTTTAATTTTTAAATTTTTTATTTCCATACTTTGTGGGCCAGGCGCGAACGCAGACCCCACAATTTTAATGAACCACCGTTCTGCCGATCAAACATACCCATTCCTGTGTCTCGATACATCTTCCATCATTATATGGTTTCACTTATTTAAAATAGTCAACCATATAGAAGCCTATTTGTGACCCCCCCCCCACACACAGCTTTATATTATAGATATATATACTCCCCGAAACAGTGTTTCATGGTAAAGAGCTGATTACACTTTTAAGAATATTGCTACTGTTGTGTGTTCATGTAAGTAAAACTATTCAGCGGATACGGGAGATTAATTGTCTTACTGATAAAATAATGCTCTAATGAAGGACACATTTATTATATTTCTATTCGGCCGCATTTGTTATGAAACTCAAATAATATTTACTACTTATACCGGCATATTCAACAATAATAATGCCATTCACCGCACAAGAATAGGTATACACAATACTAATAAAGGAAGATGCAACATTAATAAAGGCATATACAAAACTACTAATGACATCTACAACGCTAATAAGGATGCTGACAACACTAATACATGCATGTATATAATAAAAGCTTATACAGCACTAATGAAGGCGTATTCAAATCTTATAAAAATATACAACACTAATAACATTATATACAGCACTAATAAAGGCATACACGACAATATTAAACACAGATGCAACACTAATAAACGCATACAAATACTATTAAACGCATACACAGCAATAATAAAGACATACACAACACTAAAAAAGGCATATACAACACTAATAAAGACCATACAACACTAATTAAGGCATAGGCAACACTAATAAAGACATACACAATACTAATATAGGCATATACAACACTAATAAAGATACAAAACACTAATAAAGACATATACAACACCAATAAACACACATACAACACTAATAAAGACATACACAACACTAATAAAGGCATATACAACACTAATAAAGGCATAATCAACACTATTACACACAGACACAACACTAATAAAGACATATAAAACACTAATACGGACATGTATAATACCAATAAAGGTCTACATAACGCGGCATTAAGAAAACGTGTATAAAGTTATAAACTATGGAAACCGCTAAGTTTTAAAATAGAGTCTGAAAATCAGTTTTTAACAGAGCTATAGCTGTAGCAAAATTTGAAATGGATGATAAAGAATAAAACAATAAGATATTGAAAACCAACACAAACTTTAATATAGTTAATAATATAAACTGTAATATAGTTAAAAATATAAACTGGAATATATTTAATAATATAAACTATAATATAATTAATAATATAAACTGTAATATATTTAACAATATCAACTATAATATAATTAATAATATAACTGTAATATTGCTAATAATATAAACTGTAATATATTTAATACTATAAACTGTAATATTGTTAATAATATAAACTGTAATATAGTTAATGATATAAACTGTAATATTGTTAGTAATATAAACTGTAATATAGTTAATAATTTAAACTATAATTTAGTTAATAATATAAACTGTAATATATTTAACAATATAAACTGTAATATAGTTAATAATATCAAATTGTAATATATTTAATAATATAAACTGTAATATATTTAATAATATAAACTGTAATATATTTAATAATATAAACTGTAATATAGTTTATAATATAAACTGTAATATATTTAATAATATAAACTGTAATATATTTAAAAATATAAACTGTAATATAGTTAATAATATAAACGGTAATATATTTAATAATATAAACTGTAATATAGTTAATAATATAAACTGTAATATATTTAATGATATAAACTGTGATATATTTAATAATATAAACTGTGATATATTTAATAATATAAACTGTGATATATTTAATAATATAAACTTAAATATAGTTGATAATATAAACTATAATATAGTTGATAATATAAACTGTAATACAGTTAATGATATAAACTTTAATATAGTTAATGATATAAACTGTAGTATAGTTAATAATATAAACTGTAATATATTTAATAATATAAACTGTAATATAGTTAATAATATAAACTGTTTTATACTTAATAATATAAACTGTAATATAGTTAATAATATAAACTGTAATATAGTTAATAATATAAACTGTAATATAGTTAATAATATAAACTGTAATATATTTTATAATATAAACTGTAATATATTTTATAATATAAACTGTAATATAGTTAATAATATAAACTGTAATATGGTTAATAATATAAACTGTGATATATTTAATAATATAAACTGTAATATAGTTAATAATATAAACTTTAATATAGGTAATAATAAAAATATTGCTCGTGGCTGAATAAAAACACAATCAACCTCAAACACATTAAAATGTTTAGGCATCACATAATTTTTAAATAACAAGTGTTTATTTATCATTTATTATTGCTAGCCCTAATCTGTTTTTATAATTATTTAGTAGATAACCTAGTTTTAATTTCTATTTTCATTAATATTTTTTTTTATTTCTGTTTTTTTCATTCCTATATTTTGGATATTTTATCTTTAATATTAGATTAAACAATATTTTATATTTTAAGAATCATTTGATTTTCAAAGTTTCTTATTTATATATTTTTATAAATTTGCCAAATACTTAATATTTTTATGTTTTTATTTAGTTTTATATTTTATCTGATATTTTTAAAACTCTATATCGATTTTATACATTTATCTAAATTTCAACTCTATATTTTATTATATTTTTTTCATCCATGTTAAAAATTCTACTCTGATGCATATACTTTATACTTACTCGGTACGATTATACAAAACGCTATGCGATTGACGTGTATGTGTGCGATCGTCTGTGCACGCTGGTATAAGTGCATACGAAATTATGGCAAATGTAAATAGGTATGATGCTTCCATAGTGCATATTTGCCAATTAATCTATATCCGCGTAATATTTACAGTATTCAAGTGTTATTGGAAACTATTGGACTGATCTGTGTGTAATTTTGTATGAATATTTGTTATGCTAAGGTTAATCGAACAAAGTAATATGGTATCTGTTTAATGTACAGTTAGGGATTAATAGATATTAATAAGGATTAATAGGAATTAGTATTTAATGCAAAAAATGAGCACAGATTTAACCGAATTCAACTATCAGTTTAGCGTAAATCACTTATTCAAATTCAACGGCCCTAACTTTTCATATATTTATGCGACAATCCTAACCAGATGAAAATGATAAATAGTCGAGTTAGAGCATTGATATAAGAAGAAAAAATAGTCATCCTGTATATTCGCGTAATATTTATAGCTAAATAATAAAAATAAAATAAATAAATGTATATTCTTAAAATATTATCTATCCGTAGTATTGTACAGACCCTCCCCATATATATATATATATATATATATATATATATATATATATATATATATATATATATATATATATATATATATATATATATAAACCAAGCGTGTGTATGCCTTGCTTTATCTATCACGCGTGAACTTATCTATCAATCAATTTTTCCTCATTTAAAATTCTTTTCTATTACTGTTCTACTTCGTCCCTCCTTTCAATATTATTATTATTAGTAGTAGTATTAGTAATAGTTTTATTAGTAGTAGTGTTAGCAGTGTTATTTATATGGCGAGGTATCAGGTGTATTAACCCACCTAACATTTTGTTTTTACAGATCTTATAAAAAATAAAACCGAAAAAATTTTATTTGTCAGGTCCGTCTTTACTGATTCGACACCTGCTGCCCCCATTGTTTTCACACCATCAAGTGTCAAATGTGGTCCCTGTAGATGGGGTTGACATCACATTCGTAAGAGACATAGCGCCAGAACTTCATCCTATCACAACTTCTGGGATGAACGCGAGCATGTAGTCACACACGTTGGGGAACACATGGTAAGAATCAAAATTTACGCTTGGAAAGTGTTTGCCCTTCACCATTTTTTTTTCAATTGATAATTCTTGTGTCACATTTGTGTGTTACATTCGAAATAAATCGAAAAATATTTTTTTTTGTCTAGTTATGCCTCTTTGACAGATGCCAACTGAAAAGTATTAGAACATATGTTTTTTATATATATGTGTGTGTTTCCTAAACTTAACACAATAAACAATATAGTTATCAAATATAAATTTAATCCCTCTTTATCTATATTTCTTTTCCTACTTTCGTCCTCGATGTATCTATCATAATAAAGTCATATTCCTGTTTTTTTTGTTTGTTCACAATTTCTATTATAATAAAGCCCTATACCTGATTGTTTGTTGTTCATAATTTAATTAATATGTACAAAAGCGAGACTGTTTCACAAATCACTTTTCATACTGAAAACGGACTTGTTTCAACATAATTTCTATACATACATACATACATATATATATATATATATATATATATAAATATACTATTCATTCAAAGGAAATCTATATTCAATGAGTAACTTCATTTGCATATTACATTAAAGAAAACTTACTTTAATGATTTGATCAATGTTATTAATCATTTGTTTTAATATACTCGTTTTAATTGTTCTATTTAGAAATATCATTTAAAGTTGATTTATTTAATTTATTTTTACTTAGTTTATATTTAATTTATTAATAGTTTACAACAGTTGTGTTAAAAACTGAAGCAAGCTTATTAATTTTAGCTATGAGAGTTATTTCCCATTAAATCTATGAAACTTCGCGTTTAATTTTCATAAACCAAAATGGATGTATTTTATGCTTCTCTAAATACAACATGTGGCCAGTTTTTGTAACAAGTTAGAATATTTGATGAATTAGAAGTGGCTTATATCTAAGCCTTGCAATATGTTTCCAACCGGACAACACCGAGTATATACAGCTTATATATATATATATATATATATATATATATATATATATATATATATATATATACTCCTTATCTGTGCCTAAGTTAAAACGTAGATTCCATGAACAAAGCTTCTTTCTTAGAACTGCACGCCTGTAGAACTCTGTTCCGCTTGCCAGTTTCCCTCCCGACTTTAACCTGGATGTCTTAACACAAACAAATTCCCGATGAACCGCCCCCTTAAGTAATGACACTTTATTAATTCTCCAATACTATTACTACACTATCCCATTGATTACTGTACACACAATAACCCTTATCCCCGAGTGGCCATTGGGCCTTGATAAGTGGTGAACTCCATGTAAAAAAAAATTATATATATATATATATATATATATATATATTCGGCACAATCACGTTGATACATCGGATCACGCCAAATCAGTGAAGTTAAGCAACGCTGAGCCTAGCCAGTACCAGATAGGTGACCATTTAGGAGGGATAGGTGCTGTATGTACATCGCCGCGTCATAGGAATTTCTAGGTTGGTATCTGGAGTACATTAATTTACTGGAAGAGATGCACCGCTAGTCTTCGTTAAGACATGCATCTAAGAATGAAACTCTGATGTAAAAACTCGCCATCTACTGTATACTCTCTCTCCCCCCTCTCCCTCTCTCTCCCTCTCTCTCTCTCTCTCTCTCTCTCTCTCTATATATATATATATATATTATATATATATATATATATATATATATCACCTGTACGCCCAGTGTTGCCCCGTCGAACAAGACGCTTTGACATTTTTTTTTTTACACAGTGATCACCACTAATCAAGGCCCGGAAGCCACTCAGAGATAAGGGTTATTGCAAGTACATTACGTTAGTGTCGAGATTTGATGAAGTGTTTACTTAAGGGGGCGGTTCATTAGGAATTTCTTAACGTTGGACTTGAACACATCCAAGTTGTAGTCCGGTGGGAAGCAGGCAGACGGAACCGAGTTCTCAGGCATTCAGTTCTAAGAAAGAAGCTTTGTTCATGGAATAGAGCATCCGTCAATTATGAACTCATCTAGGGAAGTGGTCGGCCCTATTCCAGTTTCACTTAGAAATAATATGTTCGGTTTCGTCTCCTGTAATTGGGTTTCAACCTCTGGAAGGTTGGAACGTAGACCCCTGATGTTGGAGAAGGAGACCTGGTAGTAGGGGTCTACGTTGGAAGATGGGATTCTAGGTTTAATCGAGTTTTTATTCTGGAGATATTTCATGTTGAGGTTTTGGGATTTGTGGAATAGGTCGGCATACTTGGTTAGAGCAGTACAGATAGGGAAAGTAAGAGAGAAAAAGACAGGAAAAAAATTTTTTTTGTAGCACACGAAAAGGTAAAGCCGTAACAATTACCCACTAGTATGGCATCGAGAGGCCCCACCAGAGACTACTGCATGGTCCAGATCCAGTCACCAAATGGCAATACAGCAGTCCCAGTACTTTGCGCCTGCTGATAGGACAGCCTCCTTAGTGGTTAATCCAAGGTTCGGGTCCCTGACTATCAGGCGGATAACGTCAGCCCACACAAAACGTTTACCTCCAGCACCCTTACTAGTGACATGGCCACAAGGACAGACAGAGATAGAAAAATTTCCGACATCTCATACCGGAAAGTCAGCTTACGAAAGTGCTAATTCAATATGTTTAATTTAGTTATTATTTCTTGGAATTTAAACTGCATTTCAAAAATAGTATTTTTTTATAAAATAATCATGGCTTCTGTGGAGTATATATATATATATATATATATATATATATATATATATATATATATATATATATATATACCATCATGCAGTCCGTCAGTCTTGATGATGACTAGTTGGAGCCACAATGATTTATCCCTCGGTGTTAGCGTAGTCTTACTCCATCACCACAGGACTTTCCACCTTGGCACCAAACTTGCTTGCGCTGTTTAGGTGCAGTATCTGTTGAGCATCAGATAGACATCCTCTGAACCTCCAATGCTCATGTCCAGTAGAGCGAACCCGTGACGACTAACAGCAGATGAGGCCGCATCTTTTGGCCGAAAGTAATCTCAGTGGGGTAAAAAGGCGACTTATCGTGTACGCTACTACGCCTTTTTTTCTGGATGAGGTTCCATAGGTTTTGCAACTGTTTAATTAAGGGAAACTGCAAGGCAGCAGTAGGATTTGAAGTCAGGTTTTCCATCTCTTAGCTTTTTTCTGTGATAAGGCCCACAAGGCAGTAGTGTTTGATTTTAGGGTTGGTCCCCCTAGTCTTCGCCCAACCAAGGGCACCCACAAGACAGTTGGGTAGGGGTTGGTAGTGTGCCAAGTCATGTCCACACTTCGGTGGGCCATAACCCACTACCTCTACTCCGAGATCTCCTACGTATATATATATATATATATATATATATATATATATATATATATATATATATATATATATATATATATATATATATATATATATATGTATATATATATATATATATATATATAGAGAGAGAGAGAGAGAGAGGATGACCCCCAAAAAACCGAGGACATTCAATTGTTTTTCTGAGCATTTTACAGTCAACAGAAAAAAAACGGCCAAAGACCCTAGTGTTTTGATGTGATGTTTTGAATATAATAAACTAGTTATGAACAAAGTTTCATTTAATTCGGACAAAATACTAAGAAACGGGGCCTAACTAGAGTTGGGACACGTTTTTTGGGGTCACCCTGTGTATATATATGTAATTATTTTTTTACTATAGTAACTACATACCTACAGACACTAGTGTTTCATCCTGTCAGGATTCTTCAGCGTCACGATTAACACCAGGCGAACGATTCGAACCCCGCAACACGAAACATCTCTGGCTCGAGTAGCGGAGACCGTATCCATTCGGCTACCATTAACCGCGTGCAATAGCGTTGAATTTAAAAATTTAATTTTAAATGTTCATTACGTCAGTCAGAGAGTGATCTAATCGTTATACGATGATCTATGCATATATATATATATATATATATATATATATATATGCATAGATCATATATATATACATATACATATATATATATATATATATATATATATATATATATATATGCTTACTTCATTTAACCACATAAATTAATATACAAAGATATAATTCTATGCGTAAATTTTTCAGTATTTACGTCAGCAGTGCTCAATACATAAGCAGAGCAGTAAGTTATGAAAATATATGTGGCAATTAAGCTATACGGAATATGAAACTCGTGAGAAGAAGAATTCTTACGGAAAAACTTACTATATATATATATATATATATATATATATATATATATATATATATATTGTTTTGTGTACAGAAAGTTGTTAGATGAAACCAATCATTGGTACCGTCGGTTTAAAGCCCAATAATAAGGACCATTTAAGGTATCCTTATCAAGCTCTCTTCAGCCAATATTCGTCTATTTTATAACCGGAAGTGTGAAATATATATACCTCGCGAGTTCACGTTTAAATCTCGTTTTGTTACCCTCCCCGTTTATTTATCGGATGATGATGATTTCATTAACTTTAAACTTTGAATTATTTAAATTTAAAATCTAATTTCGAAAAAAATGCTTTCTTATATAAATCGATTTTAATTTGAACCCAAATTAATTTAAAAATCTATTTTTTCTTTTGTATAAAAAACCTTAAAATTTATATTGGTATCCATTAAAAACTTAAAATTTCGTTTAATTATATCGAATTACGTTTAAAAATTTCTAACATACGTTTAAAGTTTTTTAAAAAATTTCGAATCTTTCGTTTAATTATATCGAATAACGTTTAAAAATTTCGAAATACGCTAAAAAAAACTTTTTTTTAAGTCCAAATCTTTCAAGGTTTGGGGAAGTGATTATTTATCTATCCTAAGTGATTTTCCTCGTATATTAACATTATGTTTTTTCTATAGTTTTAAATTCGAAATAGATTGTAAATTACATTTATAAAGTATAATTTAAAAAAAATTATATATAATACATTAATTTAAAATCCATAATATATATAATTATAAGATGTTGATTATATATATATATATATATATATATATATATATATATATATATATATATATATATATATATAATGGGGGAAAATTGTGAATATTAAAATGATTATTAGGTAAACTTGGATATTAATCGTAATTATATTATAGATTTTAAATTAATGTATTATATATAAATTAAAAGAAAAACATTTTTTGTGCCATTTCCTTGTTTTTAATTATAAAGAAAACATTCTATACGTATGACATCCGACATGCAAATATATTTGTATATGGATCAGCATCGTAAACTTTTGAATCACTTATTCCGTGAAAATATCTCACAAATGTCTGCCTTATGGAACCGACCGAATTCGAACGCCGAACGGTCAGATAGTAAGTAATCGTCGCTTTCAACTTTATTGTCATCATTCTTCGTCAAACCTCGGAGATACAAGATGGTGTTATCCGATTTACGTTGAAATAAAATTCTTATTAATTTGATATTTGGTTTTATATATCGAAACAGGAAAAAAGAAATTAATCTACAGATGCGATCTTTAATATCAGCTGCAGTTTAACGTCAATGAACTATTTTATTTCGTGTGTGATGTATGTTTTCCTAACTAAACATTATCACACGAGGTGTATCGGCAACGAAATTTACTGAATATTATACAAGTTAGAAAAGCATTTCATCCAAGGCTTGAAAATTGTTAAACAAAATCTTTTTACTATAGGCTTTAAAAATAAAGGTACACGATTCAATTTGAAATTTATTTATCTTTAAAGTGCACTTTTATAAATTTTACAAAGTAAGGTATAAAAATTTAATTTAAATTGAATAAAAAAATTATCTTGGATTTATTTTATGTAATGTACATTCTGAAAATTTGTAAATTCATTGAAAATTTTATATCTATATCATTAATTGCTAGATGAAAGATAATGTTTTTAAATTACAAAAATAGAGAGAGAGAGAGAGAGAGAGAGAAAGAGATGACGAGAAATCATAAAAGAATGAAACAAATGGATAAATAAAACAATCAACAAAGAAATCCTAAACACATGAATGAAATAGCAGAATCTCTGGGTGGCGATTTAACTCCCTTATTTCGTCCCTGATATTTTCCTGCAATTTTTTGTAGAGTTTCGGGTTTGACGTTTTGAAGTCTACCAACTGACTACAAAATGACCGTCTTCAATGTAAACAAGTTTTTGATGAGTCATCCCCTTATGTAATCTAAATTACTAAATTTCCACTACAACTATTACTACGGTATATCCCCATGGATTGCCGTACACTCATTAACCCTTATCCTCGAGTGGCGCCCCCCCCCAAAAAAAAGCCTAAAGATATCATGACCAACAAAATATTTTCTCACTAACGTCATCAGTTAATTTAATGGATTTCTGACAAAACAATCTTTTATGTTTTGCTCAGAAAGATTCGGTCCAGGATATGACCTTAAACTATATCCGATGGTGAGGCCCCTAGCTTGCAGGCTTTGTGGAGTGTGGAGCCACCCTTTAATTGCCATTGCTCCCAGGTCCACTCTGACCCGGAGTGGTAGTATCTGTTAGGGTCCCAACTATGGGTTAAATAGAATCCGACTTAAAAAACAAATATGCTCCATTAAAAAATCGTTCCTCAAAATAACTAGATTCGGCATTAAATAACCTGAAAAAGGTTGATATGCCGTAAAACAAAAACAACCACCCAACCATCAGAAAGATTCACACCTAAACTAATTTCAAGATAGTGTTCATGTCTGAACCGAGTTCGTTCCTACAAAAACTCACAAAAACATTAGATGTTGGTAACCTTCTCAATCTCCCTCCTTTGTACCTGATGTCTTTCTAGATAGAATTCCTGCTAGCAAAATATTGGGGAAACCAATGCCAACAATTGAATCCTCCAATTCATACGATATGATGATGATGCTTTACAGCTGATATGCACCTTTTTATGGCATTGTCTTTTCGTTAGAAAAAAAAAGTTTACCAACTTCTTACAGAGAGATAATTCCAGGCGGACAATACTAAGGTAATTAATCTAATTCCCGACATGGACTTCAAGCAAGGCTTGAACTCGAGACTCTTGGCCAATTTAAGCTGCTACTTCAAACGTCAGGGCCATGTTAGTAAATGAGTTTCCAAAAATGATTTCCCGGAATACTATTTTTTTAGATTTCGGGACGGAAAAAACAACTTTCTCTGGTGCAGCTTAGTTGTCTTTCGGCTCAACGAAATAGTTGAGAGGAGTCTCATGTGTACGCTGGTGAGGTAAAAACAAATGCGCGGAAAGGGATAGAAATAGATAAATAAAAATACAATGAGAAGTAGAAGAAAAAAATGCGTCTGCTAAGGGCTGACATTTTTGACGTCACCAGCGTTAGTTATTCGAAATCTCGCGTTTTTTCGTTTGTCCTAACGACACTAATTTTTACTTTTTATATATATTTTTGTTTTTGTTGTCTTCGTTGTTCAGAGATTAAGACAAACAGGCAGAAAAAAATGAGTAAGGAAAGACAATTAGATGTTTAATCGAAGGTAAGGAGAACTGGAAGGAAAAATAGGAGAGCGAGAGTGAATGGTGCAGTATAAGATTATAAAAAAACACGTATGAGAAAGGGATTAGAAAGATAAAATAGACAGAGAACAAAAGACAGAAGATAAAATATGGCGGACGTTAATAAAGCGTTGGTAGGATAATAAATAATAAGACGAATAATGGCGAAGATAAATGGGAAAATATACTGAACAAATAAAAGAGAAAGAAAATGGCGAAATTTCAAAAATTATTAAGCTTGGGTGATATGATGAAAGAGATTGAGAGATGAAAAAATCAAACGAGAAAAAGAAATATAAATAAAATATAAATAAAATATAAATAAAAGGAAAGAATATGAGAAGAAAAGAATGAATGAAAGATGACGAAGAAAAAAAACGATGATCGGAATAGAGAAGAATAAAAGAAAGTGTAGATAAAACGGAATGGTGAATGGAGAAGAAGAAAAAAAAGAAAGACGAGAAAGAGAGGGAGAACGAAATATGGAGTGCGAGGAAAGTAGGGAAGAAATAAAGAAAACGTTGGGAAAATTACACCATAAAAAGAAAAGAAAGATGAAAATATAGAAAATGAAAAAAAAATCGGAATGAAAAGGGAAAAAGAAAATAAGGAAGGAAAATGAAAGTTCAAATGAAAGAGAAAGAGAAGAAGTCGAGCTTAGAAAATGGAAAAATAACAATCGAAAGGCAAGTATACAAACACAATAAATGAGGAAAGAAACAAGGAATGAAATTAATTAGCAGCTTAGAACGAGAAAATAGAAAGGAATAAAGATGTGGGAAGTTAAAATAATAAAAAAGAGAGAAAGAAGGAAAAAGAGGGCGATAAAGTATGGAAAACGACAGATGAAACTGTAGACGAATTAAAAGAAATACAAAAGTGAAGGAGGAGAAGCAGAAAAACATGCGAGATAGATAGAAAGAGAGAGAGAGAGAGTGTGTGAGAGAGGGGGATAGAGAGAGGGAGGATAGAGAGAGGGAGAGAGGGAGGACGAGAAATCATAAAAAAATTAAACCAAAAGGATGAATAAAACAATAAATAAAGAAATCCTAAACACAGGAATGAAATAATAAAAATTGTGAAATAAAGGAAAAATAATTTAATTGAGAAAAAGAGGGTGTGTGTGCTTGTGTGAGAGAGAAAGAGAAATATATATATATATATATACACATATATATGCATATATATGTGTGTATATATATATATATATATATAGAGAGAGAGAGAGAGAGAGAGAGAGAAAGAGAGAGATATAGAGAGAACCAGAAAGAGAGAAGAACTTTTCTTTAAAATGAAGAAATGAAAACTGAAAATAAATGCCGGAAAATGATGAAATGTTAACAAATGATAATAATAACGATAAATAAAATCATCAAGGAAAGAGAAAACGAAGGCAAAATGAAAGAACAGAAATCAGAAATAGCAAGAAGGAATTACAATGGAAGAAAACAGAAAAAAGAGAGTAATGCAAAAATAATTAAAAAAAAAAACAGAATTAGATTTTTATAAGAATGACGACAGAGAGTCTGAATACTTAAGATAAAAGAAAAAAAGAGAAAAATGACGAAACAAAAATAAACATAATAAAAGGATAATCTATAGGAGAAAAATATTATGAAAAACAGACAAATGAAAAATAAACCGAAACGAAAACAGAAAAGAAACGATTGCGTAAAATAAAGACACAAATGTAAAAAACGAAAAAAAAAATTAAGAAAAAATAAAAAAAACAGACGAAAGAAAAACAAAATATGGAAAAGAGATAAAAATTAGAAAACAAAACAACCAAATGAAATAAAAAAAAACGAATAAGGTAATGAAAAAAATTGGAATTATAAACGAATGATTGAATAAAACCAACAAAAAAAAAAAACAGAAAAATAAAAGATTGAAATAAAAATGAACAATTTATGAAAATAAAATAAAAATAAAATATTTAAATATAAACACTTTGATGAAAGAAAGTAAAAAAAATAAAATAAATGAAAAAATAAAGATAAAACAAATGTAAAGAAACATGAAACATGGATGGAAAATTAGAAGAAGGTAAAAGAAGAAATTGAATCTGATAAAAGAGACAGAAAAGAGACTTAAAGAGTAAGTCATTAAAACAAGACGAATAAGTTTATAAGGAATAACAATGAACAAAGCTTCTTTCTTAGAACTGCACGCATGTGGAACTCTGTTTCGTCTGCCTACTTCAAACCTGACTACAACCTGGATGTCCTCAAGTCCAACGTAAACAAATTCCTAATGAACCGCCCCCTTAAGTAAACACTTCATTAAATCTATACACTAACGTACTGTATTTTCAATAACCCTTATCCCTGAAAGGCTTCCGGGCCTTGATAAGTGGTGACCACCGCGTAAAAAAAAAATGAAGATATGATATATATGGAGTAAACGTAGACATGGAAAAGACCACAGTACTATAACAGAAAAAAAAGAAAAGAAAACGTATGAACTCGTTATACAAAATAGAATAAAATATATAAACTGAACTTAAAATCAGGATAAAGAATGAAGAAAAATATTTTTGGTGGCGACGAAGAATTGTAATTACAAAGAAATCGCGAAGGAAGATAAAGAGAGCGAATGAAAACGTCGGAATACAAAAAAAGAAAAAAGTAGAATGAGAATGGAAATAATAAAAAGGCAAAACTACAAATAAAAGCAGAAACGGTAGAGAAAGACGAAATGGGGAAATGGTTGTCTTGTGGTGAAATTGTAAAAGTCCCGGTTCTTCTGGGAAATCATGTATAAAATGCGACAATTGATGATAAGGGGACTTCCAGAGGCTGGGACAATCTGAAATACCTCTCGTACAAATCGAGTTGTACCAGAGAAAACAGAATCTTATCCCCTTTCCCGTACCTCGGGCGGAAACGACTCAAAGAAAGCACAAAATAACTCAGCAACCAAACAAAAAAAAAAAATCAATGATAATACAACATACACCGAAAAGGAAAATAAAAACACACGAAAAATACAAAACACAAAATAAAAAAAACAGTTTCATATTCACAAAACAGTTTGCAATATATTCGTTGCAAATGAAAACGGGTAAGAATAACAATAAACGAAATAACAATACAAAACAATAACGTTGCGATAGTGGAAATAACCGCCATCTTATTATTTTCCTTTTTATTGCCGATATACTAGCATATCTTCGATCGAAACCATTTTTGGATGGTATGACAAAGGTAGCCGCACAAAGATACAACTTCACCATCGACCCCTGTGACAAACCACAATCATGCCTAGAAACTGGCAGTACGCATTTGCTTACGTAACACACGTCAAATAAATATTCCGTTTTTCTTAGTGTAAGTAAAGTTTCTTAGAACTGCACGCCTGTGGAACTCTGTTCCGTCTGCCTGCTTCAAACCTGACTACAACTTGGATGTCTTCAAGTCTAACGTTAACAAATTCCTAATAAACCGCTCCCTTAAGTAAACACTTCATCAAATCTCCACACTAACGTACTGTACTTGCAATAACACTTATCCCTGAGTGGCACCCGGGCCTTGATTAGTGGTGATCACCGTGTAAAAAAAAATCTTTAACGCTAAATAGCCGCCATTTAACTATTGTACGTTTTTAATCAACAAATTTCCATGGGAAGTGCTCGACAGAACACCAATTTACGATCCTCCTCTTTGCCAAACCTTCACAAAAATACGTAAATAGCTACAAACACTATATATGGATTTTCCACTCTTTATCTGTGCCTAAATGTATACACAGATTCCATGAACAAAGTTTCTTTCTTGGAACTGCCCGCCTTTGAAACACTGATCCGCTGGAATGCTTCCCGGTTGAATACAACATGGTGGCCTTCAAGTCTAGCGTAAACAAGTTCTTGTTAAGCCGTCCTCCTAAATAATCAAATTCTACCAAATTTACATCATAAATGATTATCACCTGACAGTTATCCTCGTCCTCGAGTGGGCTTCGGGCTTTGATAAGTGATGACTCCCAAGTAAAAAAAGAAAATCGCAACTAAAAGGCAAGCCGATGTAATTATTCGTCTAGGGCGTCAAAATTATATTCATTGAACTGAACCGTTTTGCTGCAATTTTGTACCAAATTTTGTATCAAATTTTGTACCAAAGTTTAAATCAAGATTTTTCAAATTCTTTTTCCAATTTATATTAAAATTCCCTACATATTTTTGAGTCTATAAAAATTTCGAAAATTTAAAACTTAAGCTTAAAGGGTCCCGAAAAAGAATTGAAATTATATATTATGTTTGCTAAATACAGTTTAACTCCTATAATTTGAACATCAGCTTCGTCCAAATAAGAGGATGCTGTTCAAGTTTCGTGATAAAAATTTAATTTTCTAAGAATTAAGAAATAGTAAATGAAATTCATTGCTATATGATACTTCAAGTATATATTAAGTTGAGTTTACGATATACTGCAACAGGGCGAACAACATGGGCGCGCAATGAATGAAAATATTGCAAGGAGGACAAAATATAAGACACTGTATATATATAGTAACCAACAGCCAATCAGCAAAAAAATACCGTCTCTTCGTTCTTTAAAGATTCTGAGAACTTTTGAACAGCAGTAATTTTATAATCATTTTTGTTTTACTGAACGAAAATTGATATATTTTTCAAAATGCTATAGAGAAGATGATCTATAAACTGTAAAAATTATTTTAAAATTGGTCGCAAAAAACAAAAACAAATGAGCGGTGAAGCTGTAAAGCAGTTCCAAATGAGTAAAACTAATACTTAACCATATATTCAAATACTACTATGTTTTAATGATATGTATATGCATATGTATATAATAAACTAAATTAAATATGTCAAGAACATATATATGTATGACAGTGAAAAGTTTCGATTAGTAAGAGATTATAACTACACCATGTAGTGTAGCTATGCCATATACTAAAAGATTCAGGTTCATATATATATATATATATATATATATATATATATATATATATATATATATATATGTGTGTGTGTGTGTGTATAATATATATGTATATATATGTATATATATATATATATATATGCCTATATCTATAATATATTGCTAATAGTTCACAGACTGTTTAAATTGCAATAATATATATGAGAAACCATACAATGGTCGCCATTGCATCATTGACTTATTTATCGAATATATCTTGCTTTCGAGTTTAGAGTAATAAAGCTGGACGCAGGCCAAAGGGAATTCAGATATTACTCGTCTCACATATCATTTCCATATCTCATCAAAAAAGTAAATTCATTTTTTCTATTGATCTTATTGATTCACCGTGTTATTTGCCAAACGATGCTTTCTACGGCTTACCAATTGTATCTGCTTGAATGAGAAGGCAAAAGCTATTATAATACTACCTACTTATTCTTATTAGTTTAAATAAGTGTTTTTCTCTTCGGTTTGTTTGTCTATCGCTAATGCATTGGAATTAATAAAGTACTTACAGATACGCCGAGACTAGCTGTCACTCAGACTCAATGGGAAATAATTTGCTTTTACAAGTGTGCGATCACGGAGAATTGGGAACTCTAATGAATATTATTCCAACACAAGTTCTCTTTATGACGATAGATTTATTTATCCGACCTTATTGTCTGTTTTTTTTCTGCTTACAGATACCGTTTTTTTTATAACATCGAGTACATTTTTTTATCAGGTTGCGTTGTATTGGACAGTTTGTTAATTTCCAGTTCAAATTAATCCGAATTTTTTACATCGCCATTCAAAATATGAGTGAAGAGAAAGTTTTTACGGAATTTTTACTTTCAACTTCAAATGTATTTTCAAGTAAGTTTTCGTTATATTACCTTTACTTCGGCCCTGTCGGTGGGGCATTAGAATACACCGACTGCCCCTCTGCAGAGGGTAAAATTCCCTTAATGGGGGTCCTGGATATGACCTTAAACTATATCCAGTGGTGAGGCCCCAGCTTGTGGGCTTTGGGGAGTGTGGAGCCACCCTTTAATTACCATTGCTCCCAGGTCCACTCTGACCCAGAGTGGTAGTACCTGTTAGGGTTCCAACTATGGGTTAAATAGAAACCGACTTTAAAACAACAAATATATTCTATTAAAAATTTTTTCTTCAAAATCTTTGGATTCGGCATTAAATAACCCGAAAAGGGTTTATATGCCCTAAAACAAAAACAACCAACAACCAACCAACCTTTACTTCATATATCATTTCAAAGAGTCTTTTTCACTATCTAATCGTTTAAATTACAATTTAGAGTCTTAGTCGAACCAATCCGCGCACAACTTTTCGAGAACCTGCTTCTCAATTAGACGAAACGTATACGACGATTTCCAACCACTAGATAGGGATTTGAAAGATAAAAAAATTTGATAAAAGGATGCCTCACAGATTGAAAAACAACCAAAAGAAATGCCGTGATGAAGTGTCATCTTCGATGTTTTACGCCACAGGAACGAATCCATTACTCGACTGAGTTGTGACTTGCAATAAAAATTGAGTTTTTTTTGACAAACAGCACTGCTCAGTTCTGTGGTTAGACGCACTAAAAGAAGACCATGCTGAATGTTCGATGATATACGACCGGTTTCATCCATTAAAGTTTTTTTGATGCAGGCGAAACCATTATGGCGGAGAAGTACTGTTAACATGTGGAGGAAATGTATAAGAAATTCGACAGCAACACTCAGCATCAGTCAAAAGAAAAGGCCAAATTCTCCTCCACGACCATGCCCGACCGTACGTTGCTAAATCGATCCTATAAAAGTTGCACGAATTGGGCTACGAAATTCTGCCTCACCTACCAACTGCTTCATTTTTAAACATCTTGACACTTTTCTGCGTGAAAAATGCTTTAAAAACCCAAGCGATATAAACAAAAACGCCTTCAGTACTTCTTTGCTACAAAAACGTATAATTTTTACATTATTGGCATAAATATATTTGTTTTGCGCAAATGTGTGTTGATTCTGGTGGTTGTTATTTCAATCAATAACTTTTGTTTTCAACTGAATCGTCTGCATCGAAAAATTAAAAACCGCAAGAACTTTCTTGTCATCCTGATATATTTATACAAAATACCCCATTTAAAAAAGGCAACGCGTTCCAAACACTCTCCTTTGCAATTCAATGATATTTGCTACATCGGTCTTTCAGTCTATGTCTGACTTGCCCATCACGTTTCATTCCAAATTTTTAACAGTTATTATTTTATCTCTGGATCATATATGAATGAGAAAACAAAAGCCAACCAAATAGAAGAGTCAATGAGCAAGGCAGGTGGAAGATTGTAAACATAGAAGTGTAACATAGCGCGGACGCGCGTATGCAAATGCATGCGAAATGACGTAATCGAAATGACGTAATCGAAATAACGCCATCGGTAGCGAAAATAAAGACTTTAAAAGAATATTCGAGATAACATTAGAGGCATGGATGACGTTCGATCGCACGTTTGAGAAGACGATCACGTAAGAGACGTCAGGCAGCAATGTGAGAACGAGAAAATAAATGTCGTTATACAACAACAACAACAACAACAAAATGCGGATAAGTTCTTTTCTATCGTTTGTCCGCTTTCCGACTGAGGCGTTATTTTCAGGACAAAAATTAAAGTTCTTATTTAATTTGATATGACTTATTTGCTTATTGCCAGTCATGGCAATATTTATTTCCTAAAAATTTGAAAAGGTCTGGAACCTTTTTAATTTATGTATTTTAATTTTTCTTGCCTGATGAAATCAAATATGATTGAAACAGTCTGCACATCGTAGCAAGATATGACTGTATTTACATTAAAAATAAAAAAAATATATAATTTGCTCTCTTTGGGTAAGCACTATCAACGTCCCTTGTTGAAATTCAATTATTCTTAATTTTTGGATTCTTCATAGAATATATATATATATATATATATATATATATATATATATATATATATATATATATATATATATATATATATAAGTGAGATAAGACATTTCCTCTGATGATATGAGGCATTATCCATGGATTAAGGAAATTATTATAACCCACTTATATATATATATATATATATATATATATATATGTATATATATATATATATATATATATATATATATATATATATTCCTTTTGCTAAACAATACATTCTTAACTCGAATATATGTGTCTATATTTTGATTTTCAGAATTTAACTTTAACCACTAAACTTATATATATATATATATACGTATATATATGTGTGTATATATATACATATATATATATATGTATATATGTATATATATATATATATATATATATATATATATATATAAATATATCCCTCACCAAATTCTCTAGCTTTGAAGGAAAGTAAAACTTGCTGCTGCTATGGTTTCGAATGATCTGAAATAGCAGTAAAGTGAGATTGACTTCAAATATTTCTCATATGTTAAATCTCTCCTCTTTTAGAAATAGAGTACGTTTATAAATATCTCCACTATCAAATAATTTTTATACACTGTAAACTACTTTATCTATCAAATCCACGGATGGGAGATATAACATATGAGACATATTTGAAATCAAGTATCCTCTTGCTGTTATTTCAGATCATTTGAAATCATAGCAGCAAGTTTTAATCCCCCCCTCTATCAAGGTCAGACGGTTTGGGGGAATATCAGATATTTTGTAATTCATATGTAAAACTAGGAATACAAATAACTATGATTAAAAAAATTATGGCTGTAAAAAGTGCCAGAAATACACTCTGGATTATGCATAGTCCCCACAACGTACGGCAATTAAGGGCCAATGTAACATAGCCCACTACACAATTCTGGTCATTATTTTATTTATTTATTTTTTATTACATTTTCACCCCAAACAAGGTATAGGGGGCTACTATCAGGGGCAATAACTACTGGGGTACTATGTAGGTATTTGGGCAGCAAGATGTCGGTTCACGTTGCACTTGAACTTCTGCACGTCAGTACAGTTGGGGAAGCAGGGACCTGGAATGGAATTCCAAAGTCTAGCGGTTCTGGGGAAGAAACTACTGGAGTAGAAAGATCTTTTACAACTAGGAATCTCTACAGTGTGGGGGTGTGATTTAGCAGTCTGTCGGGTTTGTCGAGGTTGTTCACGTCGTGGGGGCACAAGTGCTTTTTTTTACATGGAAGTCACCACTTATCAAGGCCCGGATGCCACTCCGGGATAAGGGTTATTGCGTGTACAGTAATCAATGGGAAAATATCGTAGTAATTGTTAGTAATGGAGATCTGATAAAGTGTTTTACTTAGGGGTGCGGTTTATCAGGAACTTGTTTATGTTGGACTTGAAGACATCCAAGTTGTAGTCAGGCGGGAAACAAGCAAAGGGAAGAGAGTTCCACAGACGTGCGCTTCTAAGAAAGAAACTTTGTTCATGGAATCTACGTTTTGATTTAGGCACAGATAAAGAGTGGGTAAAATTACTGACAGTGGTTTAAGCTGGACGGATGTTTTTCGTGAAAGATTGGCGAGGGGGATCAGATATTGGAGCTCACAGGAGCACTTCCCATGTAAATAACGATAAAACAAAGACAGGCTCGCAACGTCTCATCTGTGGGAAAGAAGTTGCAGGGAAGAGAAAAAGGCACCCCCCCACTAGGCTATGAAATCTATTTTGTATCCCGTCAAGGCAGGATAGACAGTTTTTAGTAGCTCCTGCCCAGATGTGGCAGCAGTACTTCATCCTTGGATGTACTTGGTTTTTATATAGATAGAGAATTGTATCAGCAGTGAGATATCTTCTGGAGCGGTTGAAGGATCCCACCATCTTTCCAGCGATCTTGGCAACATATTTGATGTATGTGTTCCATTTCAGATCAGGAGTAAAGGCAATCCTAGAAGCTTGTCAAAACATGGAGCTTCTCCAAGACGAGAGCCATCTATTTCAATTGATGCCAGATGGGGATCAGAGCGTTGATTATGTAACGATAGGAGCTTGGTTTTAGATGCATTAAAAGTAACCGACCATCTCTTCTTATAATATTTCTTTTAAATATCTACAGACACTAGTGTTTCATCCTTTCAGGAATTATCAGTGCATGTTGACACGATTACTGCTGGTCGAGAGATTTTTACCCAGAACCGAAGTCCCGTCTCGGCCAACCTTACCTGTGAAAAATACCGTTGTCATTTAAACATTTATTTTTAAATGTCTTAATTTGCCAGAGTGATATAATGGTTATAACATCATGATCTGTGACCGAATTTATTTACAACTGTAAAGTGTTTAACGATAAGAACCAAGTTCTCAAAGGGGCTGACATAATTATTTACTATAATAATAATAATAATAATAATAGGAAACAATAGGACAGGACCATAATATTACGTATTATGTATTTTTCACCTGTATTTTTGGTCGTTTTTCTTTGTAATGGAAGGTGACTTACTTTTAATATGTATGTGTTAAACTATGCCCACTTATATTTTGTTTATAATAATGTATAATAATGTATTATTTACTAATTATTATTTAAATTATAACTACCATTTTTATTGGTGTTCTTATAATATGCGTATTTATTTTCCTAACGCTATTTTGTATGTGTTGTTATTCCAAGTAAAATTTTATTTTGTGATATAAGGATCGGGATACCGTAAAATCACTAGTAATAAAGGCTAGAGCGAAAATAATTATATAGTGGGGAAATTTTGGCGAGAAAAAATCACGAACGAGAGATGATGAGCTAACAAATCATCGGAAAAAAATGGAGACAATGAAAAAATACGAGAACGACAAATTAAAATTATCACGTTAAGCACAATTGCCTCACGGACAAGTACCAAAAATCAATCATATCAAGCGGTGGAGGGGGAAGAAGGCTGCTTGCGGGACCTAAAACGGATGACGGTCCACATCAAACGTTCCTCTAACCAAAACCAGTAATTTCTCACCCTCGTTCCCCATCCCCGCCGCACTAGTCCACTCTCTTACCAGTCCTCCACCCCCCGAAAGCCGTGTGTTTTCGCCCAACGGAGCCGAAACACCAAACGAAAAGTGAAGCTTATTGTCACATGTCCAGCTCGCTTTGCAAATAACACACATGTCGTTACGGCTAATGACGTGACCGTCAGGGATGAGACAAAAGGACCGGACACCCGCCCGAAAATAAAGGAAAAAGCAAAATAAAACAATAACCAAAAGGAAGATGGAGGAAAGAGAATGACGACGGAGAATTAAAATCACCGCTGGGCAGAGCATGAATTCTTAATTTCATTCATTTATGTATTTCTTCTGATTTACTTTTGGTCAATCTGCGCGTTGTTCTTGGACAATTTGTTGTTTTTCTCTTCTTCTTCTTCTTCTTCTTCTTCTTCTTCTTCTTCTTCTTCTTCTTCCACATCTCAGACACCGTTCGGTTCTTCATCATTAACTATTCTTCCCGTTTCGGCTTTTCTTCTTCTGTTCTTCTTAATTCGCTCTCTTTAAGTCCACATCGACTTCTTTCAATTGTTTTCTTTTTCATTCATTGCCTTTTCTTTCTTTCTTTCTTTCTTTCTTTCTTCTTCTTCTTCTTCTTCTTCTTCTTCTTCTTCTTCTACCTCGCCCCTTTCTTATTATTTTACTCTTTACGCTTTATTTCTAGATTATTTTTTCATTTCCTTCATTTTCTTACGTTTTCTAATTTCCTTCTTAATCCTCATATTTTTCAATTCAAGTGTAATGTGAACAAACATCTTTCTACTCATCTCCCTTCATAGTGCCCCCGCAAATTATGTCCCCGATAGCAGCCTCCTACTTCAAAGTGGCACTGCGCCTTGTTTGGGGGTGAAAATTGAATTAAAAAAAAAAATTTTGTCATCATCATCATCATCATCATCATCATCATCATTATCATCATCATCATCATCATCATCATCAGTTCTCCCACCACTCTTTTCCGATATTTTAGTGCTTCTTTATTTTGCTTTTATATACAATTTTACTTCAACTAGTTTTTTGTTTCTGTTGTTATTCGTTCTCATTTTTTTTTGTTTATTTTCTCTTTCTTTACTACTTTCTCAAAATATCGATAGTTTTGTTTTAAACTGTTCGTGCTTTTCTTCTTTTTACTCATCTTTTTCTCGCAATAGTCGTTGACTTTTAAACACACTTAAACAAACTAAAAAAAGAATTAAAATCGATAAACAAGAGGAAAGCGAATAGAAATGTATGGAAAAGTGGAAATGTGACTCGCAGGGAAAGACTAAACAATAAACATGAAGAACTAAAGCCTATCAAAAAAAGGGAAAATTAAGACGATACAGATATAAACCGTAACCGTGCAAACAAAAAAAAAAAGGACGTTTGAAAATAATTAAAGCTAATTTTATCAAATGTAAACGGATAAAAAAAAACAGAACAACCGGACCTGAGGCCCTGTCGGTGGGGCATTAGAATACGCCGACTGCCCCCCCCCTGCAGAGGGTAAAAGTCCCTCAATGGGGGTCCTGGATATGACCTTAAACTATATCTAGTGGTGAGGCCCCAGCTTGTGGGCTTTGGGGAGTGTGGAGCCACCCTTTAATTACCATTGCCTACAGGTCCACTCTGACCCGGAGTGGTAGTACCTGTTAGGGTCCCAACTATGGGTTAAATAGAAACCGACGTGAAAACAACAAATATATTCTATTAAAAGAATTTCTTCAAAATCTTTGGATTCGGCATTAAATAACCCGAAAAGGGTTGATATGCTGTAAAACAAAAACAACCAACCAACCAACCAACCGGACCTGACTAAAACAAAAAAAGTAAAAAAAAAAAACTGCAGTAAAATATTAGAAGATCACAAAAGAAATGCCGAATGTTTGAAGGATATAAACGTGTTACAATATTTTGGACACGTATTGAGGTATGATTGCTCACAGTTGGGAGATTCTATTTATAAACGATGCCGCTAGAAACTGACGAATCAAATTAATTCACGTTCTGTTACCAACCAATCAGAAAGCAGAATTGCTCCATAAAAATTAAACATTTTTAGCAACCTTGCACATATTTTTCTCGTGTACACAATAGAAGGATCTTTTGCTTGCAAAATTATAAAGTCCGAAACCTGTACAGAACAGTTGTCTACTGAGAATTTGTCATCTCCATGACTTCTATAGAATAACTACCCATCGGAAACTGTTTTTCTTTTTTGAAACTAAAACATGGATTCCAACTCCAGAGAACAAAGAGGCAGAAATTAAATTATCAAAGAAAACCACGATAACCCTACGAAAAAATGGCAAAATGAAGAGTACTATTTCACGATAGAATATACGCATACTAGTTCAAAATATTCATGAAAAGCTAATTTAGAACTTGAATGATATATCCCTGAATGCAGACGCGAGAGAATAGATGACAAAAGGCAGATCAACACTGACACAAAAAGACAAATAAAAGGATCGATCGCTCACAACTACTACATAACTTCAACATGCTTATCTACAACGTGGAAAATACTAACCACACAACCAAGGGAATAAAATTACCACTCCTTTCATAACCGCGGCCTACTCCTCGAGGAACAGAAAGCATGCGAAAAATGAAAATAAGGAACTCATGGCTTATTATACATAGACACACATTTCTTAAATGATGATAGAATTCCTGACATGTACAAAATGCCAATCAAGATTATCAAATTGATTGAAAATGCAATGAAAACTTAATGAGGCTTAAACTGACAGCTGATAAGCAATATATAACTGAGGTTAAAATATAAAGACGTGTAATCGAATTTGATTCCCTATCATTACTGCTGTTCATCATAGCCATGATTTCTCTTAATATAATAAGAATATGCCAAGTCGAATACAAGTTTACTAACGCAGACTAAATAATGAAAAATCTAATGTACATGTACGATGTGGAACTGTTTGTAAAAACTAATCAGAAACTTGAGACGCAAATAAACATAACCAGAATCTACAGCTAGGATATCTGGATGGATTTTGGTATCGTAAAAAGATGAACACTGAGGGAAACGGATGGCATGGAACTACTCAAATGGAAATACAGGAACAAGGTGAACATGGCAGCTACAGATATTTGAGAATTTTGGAAGCAGACAGGAATAAAAGAAAAGTTTGATAGGAATACCTCGAAATGAGTAAAATAACTCATTGAAACTAAACTATAAAGTGAAAACCGACTAAAATGTATAAATACATGGGCATTATCACTAGTAAAATACTCCTGGTCGTTTATAGGTTAAACCATAAACGAATTTAGGGATTTGGACCAGAAGACCAGGAAACTCATGATTGCAATACACGATACACAAATGAATGATGCTTACCGTCGCTAATGAGCAAGAAAACCGGGATAAGACTGATTATATATAAAACTGTATAAATGATAAAAAAATGAATTTAAAAATAAATAATGCAGAGAACCGAAGAATAATTACCACACCAAAAAGATAAAAGAAAATAGAAAAAAAAGGCAAAGAAGAAGATGAGTAAAAAGAAAAGAGAATTAGAAACAGATAGAATATGATAACAAAAGGTAAGACTAACGAAAACAATTTCTTTTGCACAGGAATAACCACTTATCAAGGTCCGGAGGCCACTCGAGGATAAGGGTTAATGGGTATACATTAGTCAATGTGATTATAGCGTAGTAAACATAAGTAGTGGGAACTTTGTAAATTGGATTACTTAGGGGGACGGTTCATCAAGAACTTGTTTACATTGAACTTGAAGACAATCAGATTGTAGTCAGCTGCACAGCAGGCAGTCGGAAGAGAGTTCCACAGGCATGCAATTCTAAGAAAGAAGTTTTTTTTTGACATGGTAACAAAAAGGAAACATAAACGTAGAAACTGAATCCCTAATAACAGCCGCACAATTATATACGAACCAACCACATCAAACCAAAAATCGACAAGAAACAAGAAAACAGTAACTGCTAACACTGTTGACAAAAAGACGAAATAACATATTACATAATAAGCAAATGCAGCAAACTAGCCCAAAAAATATAAAAATAGATATGATCAATTGGAGTAGGCAGTACACCGGGAATTATACATCTTAAACAACCCTTCAAATAGTACAAACACAAACCGGAAACAGTACTCGAAAACGAAACTCACAATATTATATGGGACATAGATATACAAAAAGATAAACTTTGCCAAGCAAGATTGAATGTCATAATAGTAAACAAGTAGGAAAATTCTGTCTAATTGTAAATTTCGCCGTTCCAGCAAACACATGGTGAATATCCAGCTACGGTATAACTGGAAATGTTTTCTCAATCATTAAATCATTTCTCTCCGAGAGGCTCATAAGAGTAGTGGTAGATGGACAAAAATCGGAGGCCTGCAATATAAATGCTGGGGGCCCTCAGGGGTCAATCCTGGGCCCAACTCTCTTCCTGATCTACATCAATGACCTCCCTAAACACATACTGAAATCATTCGTTGACATCTATGCTGATGACACGACCATCTACGGCAACACATCAAAGGCTGTAAATGACAAAGTTCTCTCTGATTCTCTCTCCTCTGATCTCGAGCGCATGGTTCAGTGGGGGAAGATGTGGCTGGTTACCTTTAATGCATCCAAAACCAAACTCCTATCCTTACATCATCAACGCTCTGATCCCCAGCTGGCATCAATTGTGATGGATGGCTCTCGTCTGGGTGAGGCCCCGTGTTTTGACAAGCTTCTAGGTTTGACCTTTACTCCTGATCTGAAATGGAACACGTACATCAAGTCTGTTGCCAAGGTCGCTGGAAAGATGGTGGGATCCTTCTACCGCTCCAGAAGATATCTCACTACTGATGCAATTCTCTATCTATATAAAAGCCAAATAGGTCCAAGGATGGAATACTGTTGCCATATCTGGGCAGGAGCTGCTATAAACAGCCTATCCTGCCTTGACAGAGTACAAAATAGACTTCGTGGCTTAGTGGGGGATGCCCTTTTCTCTACCCTGCAACCTCTCTCCCACAGAAGAGACGTTGCGAGCCTATACTTGTTTTATCGTTATTTCCATGGCAGGTGCTCGTCTGAACTCCAATCTCTGGTCCCCCCTCGCCAATCTTTCACGGAAAACACCCGTCTAGCTGAATCCACTGTGAAAAATTTCCCCCACTCTATATCTGTGCCTAAATCAAAACGCGGATTCCATGAACAAAGCTTCTTTCTTAGAAGTGCACGCCTGTGGAACTCTGTTCCGTCTGCCTGCTTCCCTCCGGACTAAAACTTGGATGTCTTCAAGTCTAATGTTAACAAATTCCTAATGAACCGCCCCCTTAAGTAAACACTCCATCAAATCTCCACACTAACGTAATGTACTTGCAATAACCCTTATCCCCGAGTGGCTTCCGGGCCTTGATAAGTGGTGATCACTGTTTAAAAAAAAAAATCATGGGGGCAGAGAAATGGGGCGAATACACGGGACTGGCCGGAGAGCCCAAACGGATATGGAGGATAAAGAATTTTAAGATAATACCAATAGTAGTAGAAGTACTGGAAAATTACACCTTCCCCCTCATCCTCTACCTATAAACCGCATTTCCCCTGCTTGCACAACACCTAAAAGCTCTTGTCGAACCCTTGTCATAGCTTCATTGAGACGAGGGAAAACACAGAGTGCGCAGACAGGTCTGTAGTCAACGTCCGTGTGACGGAGGCTTGGGAATGCAGGACTTGAAGTGTCGTCGAGACGTCGAGACTGGCTTTCCTGAGCTGCCACCTTCAACCGTGGCACACGCAGTATTTGCCGCCTTTCCCGACCTCATTCTCGACCCCTCTTCCGAGAGCCGTCGCAGAATCATCCTTCTTAAAAGAGTGCCGAACGGCGCTAAAAGGACTAGCAAGGTCCAGCGACCTTGAGACTGCTTACCGTAGGAAACTCCACAGGGATCGCTATGCGCGCGTTTGGGTTGGCAGCAGAGTGATATCCGCTTAGCGTGGAGTTAGACGACAGGTTCGAGTCATCTGAACAATTCGGAGTTCTTTCTGACCTGGCGATTGGCCTGAAATGCACACCCCTGAACAACGTACAATGCAGCCTCGGTTTTTTTTAGTCATCTGCTTGTCCCCGTTACGGAACAGCGGCCGTAGGAACGACTGATCACGATCGCATCGATCCTAAGCAACCTCGCCTGATTACCTTATCCAACTTCGTTGACGACGTGAGACCGCCGTGGAACCGAGAAAGACACATTACGATCCTGACCGAAGTGAGAATGATTTGAACGTCGTGACTGCAAGATGGCCGGAGATGTTGTCTTTTTCTGATCAGGGTCTGATTGTTTTCTTTAAAAACCAACTACGGGTGAAGATCAGATTTGATAGAAAAAAGGCTGCATCGCACGATATTTGACAGAAGATGGATACACGTAGCAAGTCTGTGTGTACAAAAAGGAACCAAATTTGAATACGTTCCGTGAAGTATGATCTCATTTTTAGCCTCTTAGCTAGCCGAGTAAGTGTCCCATCCCTTAAGATTCCCCCCTCCTAATTGCATATTTTGCCCCCCCCCCCTATAAATTTCACCCCATTTCGGAGAGAAAAAAATCAATTACTAAAATTCCATCCTCTCACCCACCATTTTTTCTTTTCTACCTTTCGTCCCATCTAGAGGGCACCCCTGCTTAGAGACTGTCTCGCAGGATCTCAGGTTACTTTACAAACCGAAGTGAAACGGGCGGTCTATCAATTAAACGTGGTTGGGAGGGTCTTACTAATCACTGATCTTTCTTCTTCTGCCCTCGACACAAATGACTTATTGTATCATTATTGTTTTTTTTTGTTATTGTTTTTACAGGTTAATAAAAACTGTTTTAAATGATTGGGTTATAAGTAGGACGTCCCCTAGTACGAAAGGGTGAATGTGGTATTATGGTGAAAGAGGATGCTAGCTAAAAGAACGTTTTGTTTAGTTCTAGAGTGACCAGCGACACCCATTCCTCCCCCTTTTGAGTTGACCTTTTGCCTAAATTTTTGGTTGGTGTTGAATTTATATTGTATTTTCAAACTAAATAAAAGATTTGAAATCTCAAAGTGTAGTATCTGTTCTGATGTCGCACTACACTTTTTGGTCTCGGTTGATGGAGGAGAAATCTTTTATGACTGATACATTTTTTATTTTTGTTTCTAACCAGAGTGTCCCTTTTGGGGGGAGCTTGTTTCACCACATAAAAACGGACCGTGTGTTTAACTTTGCCCTCGTGGGGAGGCAAGTAAACAAAAAAAAGCAAAAAGGTTTTTCTTTTTCTTTTTTGGCCTTTAAGCCAAGGTCAAACTGTAGTATCTGTTCTGATGCTTCAATTAAGAAATTGATCCTTGGTTAATGAGGGGGAAACTTTCATACTGAGACAATTTCTATTTATGTGAACACTGCCAGAGTGCCCCCTTTTTGGGGGAACTGGTTTTCCCCACATTAAAAAAGACCTTTTGTCTAATTTGTTTCGTGGGGAAGCAAATAAATACCAATAGAAAAAAGGCTTTTAAATATGAATATCAATACACACAAAAGTAGGATATATATATATATATATATGTATATATACACGCAAAAGTATATATATATATATATATATATATATATATATATATATTCTCTACAGTTATATAAATGGAACTTTTTGTGTGTGTGAGTTCGTTCCTTATAGATTCTGAAACGACTGAACAGATATTTTTTTAATTTTAAAGAATTTAGTGTATAAGTCAGGGAGTGATCTTAGTTAAGTTTTGTCACAGAATACCCCCGATAATCGATAATCGAAACGTTCAATTTATCTATCATTGGTAAAGCTTTTATTTCCATGTCGTCGCTTAGCAACAATGACAGAACAACAAGCCGTGAAAATCCTAGTGTGGTAATTTTATAGTGTGTGTTTTCTTTTTTGCATAACGCCGTCTGTAGGTTTAAACTTCGCACGTAAATTAATTAATTTCTTTCATTAACTGCAAAGAAGTTTACAAGACTTAATAATTTACGTGTTTCTTTGGTGTTTTTTTTTTTTTTCTTGCATGACGTGGTGTGTAGGTACAAACCTCGCCAGTAATTTTTTTAAAAAAAAAGTTTATTTATTAGATAGGAAAATTTACGTGTGTTTTTACGATATATATATATATAAATATATATATATATATATATATATTATTTTTGCATTATAAAACTGAAGTGTTACAGTACTTTAATTAAACTTTATAATTGATTGTAGAAACAACAAAATTGTAAACTAAGCAAAGATGATTTCTTTGTCGAAATAAAAAAAAAACATTTTAATTTCACTCAAGTCACTTAAAATTATAAAACTTCCAAAAAATATTTAAAAAAAAAAAATTAGGTTTTCTTTAAACTGTTTGGTATAAAATGATTATTTATTTAATCAAAAATTCATAGACGGTAATACTTCAAGCAATTACAGTACAAACACTACATGGTTTTATATTTAAAAAAACTAACTGGAAATAAGTTTATAAAACTTGGAAATTTACGTGAGCGAGAAGAATATCTGCTAAGATGACAAATAAGAGAACTTAGATTGTTGCTGGCATGTTGCATCCACTGTGTGGGCCTACGTTGATCAGTAAGGTGTCAATATAACTGAAATTTACGAAAATAATTTTAGGATTACAAAGAAAAAAGAAAATATTGGAATTACCAAAGATACAGATAAAAATAAGCATAAAAAAGCCATTGAATCAACCTCCGAGCAAGGCCGGGAAATACTGCTAGTGTATATATATATATATATATATATATATATATATATAAATATTATTATATAACTACTCCATTTACTCACATAAAATTAATATACGAAAGTATAAATTTATGCGTAAACTTTAAGTATTTACTTCAAAACTGCTCAATACGTAGGTAGAGCTAGTTAGTAAGTTATAAAATATATATGGCGATTAAGCTACACTGAATATTCCGCGTTTCATCCATACTAGAACTCTTCAGACTTATGCGCATACGCCTGAAGAGTCCTAGAGTGGATGAAACGCGGAATGTACCGTGTAGCTTAATCGCCATATATATTTTATAATTTACTATATATATATATATATATATATATATATATATATATATACATACAAATATTTAAAGCCCCCCCTCTTTGGGTTGAGCCATGTGGTAAATAATCTAAACCGCCACTTAATTGGCTGAAAAATGCGACGCTCACTGTTTGCTTATAAACAAGTGGTTAGATCACTGTAAAAGTAGTGGACAGATGTTTGTTAAAATAGACATTTGGCGAGATAATTTACGGGCGCCGCTCCCGTGCGTCGATCGGTAGAACTGCTGACTGTCAACGCGATGGTTCTAGGTTCAATCCTCGACGTGGGAAAGCGGCACTGATGAGTTATGATACTGTGTTGGACTGTATATGGATGACTACAATTATATATATATATATATATGCATGTATAGTAATTTTTGAACATATATATGCAATTTAAGCTTTACAGAATTTTCTGCGTTTTATCTTTGTGAGTATTCGACAAGCTATAAAAATATTTGTATCTATATCTATATATCTATATATATCTATCTATCTATCTATCTATCTATCTATCTATATATATATATATATGTGCGTGTGTGTGTGTGTTTAAAAACAGTACCTGTCTGAATTTACTTCGGAGACGCAAGATGGCTCAGGCGTAAACGGTCGAGACTGAAGAGCTGAATGTTTTACTTTCGAATCTAGCAGATGGCATCCAAGTCATATATTTAGTTTATATATTTGGTACAGTATAATAATCAGAAGAGAATTAGCTCTAAGTAAGAAGTCTTCATAAATTAAAACAATATATGTAAGAGTATTTTACGTACGATAAACGCCAGGCGCGTTACTAGTACACCCCCCCCCCCACACACATATATATATATAATTAGTTAGTATAAGCATAAAAAGTATAAGTATATAATATAGTTGTTGCCACATTTATACATAAAGTATTTGTTCGTCTTTTCACAGCCACATTAATCATTTTTATCACAACTACTAGTACTATTAATAATAATAATAATAATAATAATAATAATAATAATAATAATAATAATAAGAAGAAGAAGAATGATAATTATTATTATTACTATTTTGTCTTGTTGTTTTTGTTGTTATCGTTTTGCCCGCCTTTTGGGCTATTGCCCAACCTCTTTTTCTCTTTCCCCGCCTATTTCGGCCGCTTTGATGTCGTCCAAACAAACATGGCCGCCGTTCATATTTCGAGCATCACTAATTGCGTCGCGCATACACACAGAGGTAAGAAAAGAAGTACTTCAACCAAAAACCAAAAACAATAGAAAGACAAAAGAAATCTAGCAGCACTCGTTTCTACCACTTCCTCTGCAAACGATAATCATAATTCTGGAGATATTTCCGCAAATCGACACTAATAGGGCAAGTCGCTTACGATAAAAGTAATGAAGTCAATGATTCTTATGTAGTGACAAAGATGGATAGAGGCGCGAGCGATGAAAGGGGGACGCTGAGGAATATATCAACCGGGGCGGGGGGTGGGGCGCATTAATGAAATTAGTGACAATGTTACTTTTAGACTTGTCATAATAATACTAATTGCAATAGCGACGAAATGATCGAAATTATATTAGCTATAAAGACGCGTGAAATAGATGTTCCTACTAGCAATCTCCCAATAACGAAGACATAAATATAAACTACCTAAGTAATAACACAATAGTAACAATAACAACAACAACAATAAGAAAATAGATGTTCTGCTAATAACAGCCACGTGATAAATATAAACTACTAAAGTAGTAGCAGTTGTTGTGGTAATAATAATAATAATAATAATAATAATAATAATAATAATAATAATAACAACAACAACAACTCGCTGGGAACCGGATATTGAGCTAAAAAATGAATGCCAAATTTTTGATGTGGCTTGCCCCAAATACATCAATTTAGATGACAAGAAGGATGAGAAACTACGGAACTATGAGAAACTGAGGATGGATATTGTTAGGCCATAGAGTAAGAAAACTTTAATCGCGCTAATCATCACAGGTGCACTTGGTTCAATTCCAGATAATCTTAAGAAACAGTTGAACTCCTTGGAAATCAAGTACAATATCATTGTATTCCAGAAGTCACTTCTCCTTTGAAATGCAAACATTCTACGCCAGGTGTTTCCCATCTAATTGACTCTTGGACTATGCTCACTAGCATTGGTGTAAAAGCCCACCCTTGAGTGAGAAAAACGGTGTAATAATAATAATTAGAAAAGTGCATAAGTCAGAACACAGAAATTTATCACCACAGCAGAAATACCGTCGCGAAGGACAAAAAACGATGAAACGAAAAACAAAAAGACAAGAAAAGAAATGTGAGAAGAGAAAGAGCTACATGGAAGATTCATGACAGATAAAAAAATAATGAAAACACTTGGACATGGCAAAGTAAATGGCAATAGACAAAGAAACAGAATCCCTACAGCTGCACAGAACCACGCGATTAGAACCAATCACATTAAAGCCGTGGAACTCACTTCCGTTTCCCTGCTTTCTAGCTGACTACAATATGGTCGTCTTCAAGTCCAACACGTTCTTGATGAGCAGTTCCCCTTAAGTAATCCAATTTTCCATATTTCCAATACTAACGATTACTATGGTAATGCCCAATTGCACTCATTAACTCTTATCCTCACTCATTAACCCTTATCCTCAAGTGACCTCCTGGCCTTGATAAATGGTGAATTCTTTTAAAAAATGTTTAAATAGTTTAAACACAGAAAAACAGTAAATGTAAACTCTATGGATAAAAATACGAAACGATAAACTACGCAAATCTTAGTTACGATCAACAAGTAATTAATCGTAAGCGGATGTTACAATAACGCTATTTCATTTGCAAAGATTACCGAAGGTATAGATTACTACAAATATATGGAGACTTGTTGTCACTCAGACTCCAGGGTACACCACTGGTTATGTACCATAATGCGTATGAGCCCGTGGGAATCAACATCAGCAAAGTATGGCTGGCTTGCGAAGAGATTATCAGCAGTAGTAGCAGTAGCCGAAAAAAGCGCATATGCAAATTAAGAAGTGTGCACGAGTTTGCGCGACAAGGAAAATGGAAAAAGGGCATCGTGTGCTCGGAAAGAAGCAAAGTGCAGGGCGAAGAAAATGAACGTGTGAGGTTGAAAACAAGACTGGACCGGCTGTGGCTAGAATGCGGTCGGAAGTAGGGAAATGCGATTCAACTGAGATGGACATGTGATAGAGAGAGACATTTTAAGTGGTGTCCATACAGGAGAGTAGCGGCAACAGAAAATTTGACTAAAAAAAATGCCGACCCGGATTTTTATTTCTTTCTTTTGATAGTGTCTGTACACGACGTGTACAGACACTAACAGAGCCGTGTATTTTAGCAAGTAAGCAATGAACTTCAGTATATCCTTTCGTACACGGAAATACAAAATTAAAAAATTATTCAAGCAATCAGACCAAACGTGATAACATTTACTATCAAGACCTTACCGGCGATTTATATGGTGACGAGGAAAGAGGAAAGGAATCTAAGTAAATATACGGAACTTGTCAGAGAGATGAAACAAGATTTAAAGTCATTTTGTTATTCGGAAAATGTTAGGTGCGTTTTAAACTACACAAAATAAAGGCATGAAACAATTTTAATAGAAGAGAAAGTTAAAACATCATTAAGTGCGGAAATCAGGTCACATAAGATGAGGCTTACCAACCACAAGACCGTTGAAATAAAAAATCGAATAAACATGTAGACATACGAATCCAAGATAACTGAAAATATCAGAAATCTAATTTTACAAAACATGGCCCCATTTTTTTTTTCAGATTAAAAATGTGTTGTGACAAAATAACTGGCTTCAGCCGGAATTGGCAACTCTCTACACTTTAGAAAAAATAGTATAGATTGTCTTATCAGTAGGAGTTATGACCTGGAATGAGCTTCATATTAATGTGGGATTATGCCGGGGCGACACTGGGCTGCCTTGCAGATAGTCGATTTAGGAAAATCGACTTATATTATTAAAAGTTAAAATGTTATATAAAACACATTCTTATTTGTCGGTATGCAGAATTAGTTTGTGTACAAAGACAGATATGCTTATAGATTTTGGAATTTAGTAGAAAAATAAACAAAAGAACAAGGAATCTGACATTGACGAAAGATGAGGAGAGGAGTTGGTCAATTAGTCAGTTGGAGAGTTGGGGACAAAGTCAGCAAGCGACAGGACGTAAGACCCTATACGTCGGGGAAAGCAGAATATATAATGCGTGCAATCTTCCAATGGGCATTTGAAATAAAAGTTGTTTTAAATACAACCAACACTTGTTGGCCATTTCTTGAGATGGATCTTTATTACTGCTTTTGGCAGATTCGTCAATCAAGGCCCACAGATGAACGAAGGTATGTCTAGAAGTGTAAGTCATGTTTAGTTACAGAACAGTTTCCGACGGTTCGTTGTTCTACACAAGCCATGGGAGGTGACTGGTTCGCAGTAGACAGTTTTCGAGTTGGATCCACAGAGCAAAAGATTCTTCCCGTGTTTACACGAAGAAAAATATGCGACATTGCTACAGAAAGATTTAATATTTATGGAGCAATTCTGGTTTCTGGTTAATTGGTAGCAGAAGGTGAATTAATTTGATTCGTCAGTTCCTAGCAGCATCGTTTGTAAATAGCATCTCCCGACTGTGCGGGATCATACACCATTATGAAATATTGCAACAATATGTTTTCTTTATTCGCAAGATGCATCATCACCCAGAATTGTGTCTTGCCCCCTTTGAGTTATCCATATTGTAAACACAAACACACATCCACCAGGCATTATGAACGCTAGACGACACAAGAAACCCATTATATACGCATATACATTATATACAATCCTTACATATATACAGACCTCGCTATCTAACAAACCGTTAATGTGCCGCTACGTGACACACATTTAATTTAGAGAACGTAAAATTTAGTTAATTTAGTGCCATGCACCCTTACGTAACATTTACTTGATCCTTATCTTAGAGAACAGAAAGTGGATATTGTGTTAACTTTCGGCATCCTAGTAACTTTCGCGTTCCTGATTTTGCCATTTACGAATCACATTCCATGAGTGATTCTTGTGACAAAGCATGAGGAATTGTAGCTTACTGGGTCAGAATATATCGGTATAATATAAGGTGGAACGACAAAGTTGTCGCCCTAAAGAAAATGACACTACATCTTCATTATAAATCTTCTATGGAAAAATCAGTCCAGGTATCTTGATTATGTAATAGAGCAGACATCTATTCAAATGGCCGCTTTCAGCTTCAATCACCGCCACGACGCGAGTCCGGGACCAGTAGCGTGCCTTTTCCACAAGGGCCGGCGGGAGCGCGGCGATTACTCGGCAGATGGTTGCGATCAGGCTGGCTTTTGTGTTGTGGGAAATCATGTTTGTAGTGTTCTCGACGTATGACTAAACAAAGTAGTCCAGCGGGTTCAGGTTGAGGGAGGAAGAGGACATTGACGGAAGGGTACCAAGTCGTAGCACTCTTGAAGACAAGCCTGGGTCTCTTTGGACTTGTGGACCGGCTCCGAATCCTGCGGCCATACCCAGGTTTGCAAGAGGCTATCTGATTGCAACAGGGGAGCACCAGACTCTTCAGCATATCCAGGTAGACATTGGTGTTGACTTTCAAGCCAACTCCGAAGGTATGAGGTGGCATGATGTGACTCTCACTTAAAACCACACATAAGATCATAACCGTGGCTGGAAACCTTGTTTTTATCACCCTGGACACATCCTTATTATCCGTGGCAATCCATTTTGAGAGTGCTGACAATGGTCCTTTTGTCATAACTTGGATGATAGAGAGCATGAGTTGTACAGCGACGCATCTCCGATCTAGCTCCTTGAACATTGTATCTCTTTCAGACATGATAGAAGGCTGCTATCCATCTTTAGGTTTATACACCATTGCTCAATTAGTAGATTGTCTGCAAAACAAACAGACAACAAAAACTCTATTGTCAGCAAAGGGAAATGGAATTATATCTACTTTTCTAGTGAGATAATTTTATCGTTTCACCCTGTATTGCTGAGTTGAAGCGTTTTGTTTTGTTTCAAGTTTCTTACATCAAAAGATTTCATGCTTTTTCTGGAGATATATCCGTAAACAAAATCCGCCAGATTTGTATCTTTTTGTAAAGGTAATATTTATAAAAGAAAAAATTCTAGACTCTTCACCTCTTTAAAGTTGATGATAACAGTCCAAAAGTTGGATTTTATTATCTGTGTTTTTATCATCGAGTGGCGATGAAATATATTTGGACAATCACACTCCGAAGAGAAACATTTTAGATATTCAGAAATAGATTTAAGTTTTATATGCTTCTATTACAAACAAAAAAAATGTTAAAGATCCAATCATGATCAACGAATGTTCCACTTTCCTATGTGTTTATTATCATCAAAGCCGGTGAAATCGCCATTTTTTTTCATCGAATCATTGCCTGCTTTAATTGTGGACCCATCACCCTGCACGGGGAGGAATTTTCACATGCTTCCTACAGTGACTTAGTCTAAACTATATTGTAGTTTACATTTCACAGTACAGAACTTACTGTTGATTTTATAAGATTATTTTTATATATAACACATTGAATAAAAGTTTAAAATACAAAAATCAAGTATCATGGTTCTATAGAGCTCTATACAAAAACATTCATTTCGAATGCGCACCTGTCATATCATGGAACCTACTGCTGATTTGATATGTTGGGCATTTCGGCTGGTGCAGTAATAAAATTACTTAAATGCACATGTGATGTTAGGCTTTACAAGGTGTTGATTTTGGTCAAAATCGCCTGTGTCTTCTTTCATCGGATTATTTCGATTATCGATATTTATCGAAGAGATACCGATACTAAATCTAAGAACACTGCTATATAAATAATGCACATATGTTTGAAATTTCATAAAAATCAATCCAACCGTTTTCGCGTCTATAGGGAACGAACTCACAGACACATATGAGCACAGACAAAGTTTCTTTTGATATAATAGTAAGGATCTCATGGCCTGCTGGCATTTAATCAGTGTTACATTCTATCTGCCTATCAAAAGCGAACAACGCAAGTGAAACTTTTGAGAAGAATAAAACATTGAAATTGCACAAATCTTTTAGAATTGACAAGTCCTCACTAAGATTTGATATGTTTTCGTTTTTACCATGTGTTCATTAAAATAATACCCGTCAAGAATGTGGTACCAATTAAACGTTGTATTCGTCTATTCATACGTTCTCTGAAATTCAAAAATAGCAAGAGAATGATGGAATTTACAAATATTATACAACCTGCGTACTATTTCTTTCACACGTATGTAACACCAAAACAATTGGTAACTTTGAAATAAAGTTAAATAAACCCGCATGTATCGCAGTGATATTAAAGTCAGATGGGAGTCATGTCGGTTATTAGATAAGCGGATACTCATCAACTAAAAAAAAATGCGGACTCTAGATGGGAGTGATATAAGTTGATTTGGTAATAGTGAAAAACAAAACTCTTTCATCATGAGACCATGCACAGAAGAGGTGCTACATTTTGCTCCTGCACGAAGGTTAGATTATTAGTAAAAAGGAAAAGGATAGTATTTTCTTTTAAAGAAGGTAAAGAAATCAATTGCAATACAATCATTCATTCTTGTCTTGGATTGAAGGATACAGCGTGAAAAGCTGTAGATTGTAATAACGTCTAATCCTAACCTCCGTTACCTCTTGAAACGTTCATGTAAGTTTTTATAATCTTTAAAATATAATGCCATTTTTTTGTAAATATACTTGTTATTGTCAGCTAAATATTCATTTAATATTTTTCAATTTCAATTTATTTTTTAATTATCATTTCACCCCAAACAAGGCACAGAGCTACTTACTCGTGATGGGCTACTAGCTGGAACCAGATTTGCAGGGACACTATTTATGGAGTTAGGCATGCCTGTTCACATTACACTTGAATTCTGCATGTCAGTAGAGTCAGGCAAGCATGGGCTCAGTAGTATATTTAAAATGGCAGCAGTCCGAGGGGAAAAAATATTCGAGTAGAAGGCCGTACAGCATACAGATATCTTTACAGTGAGGGGTGGGATTTTGCTTCTAGTCGGGTTTTTCGAGGATATTTCTGTCGAGAGTACTAATGCTTGAATTCGTCAGAGCACTTGCAATTGAAATACTTGTAAAATAGGCACAAGGATGTTAGATTTCCGCGATGAGACGGAGGTTGGAGTTTAGTTGATAGTTCAGGAGCTATTAGGCTGGAGACTTTTTATTATCCTGTCTAGGAGCGAGAGTCTAGTGGCAGATACACCAGCCCAAATGTAGCAACACTGCTCCATGCATGATCGAATTTGTAATAATTTTACATAAAAAAAATGCAAAACGTAGGTTTTTAAAGATGGTTGCATTGATTGGATAATAAAATTTGATTTTAGAACAATTCATTTTGAAATAGGTCAGAATTAACATCAATTAGTCAGTAATCGGATGATCCTATCTTTCTTTTGGAAACGAATATGATAAATTATATGAACTTGAATAGACTTATATTAAAAAATGAATATTCCATTTACTTGTTCTAATTATCTGTAATTTATAATTAACTGAACAAGTCGCTCACATTTCTCTTTACTATGTGTTTGTCTAATTCTTTTTCTATCGTGATTCAACCATTCTCTCGCATTTCTTAATGATTTTGTGAGCATCTAAAGATTAAATAAAGGGTTCCATTAGAAATTCCGTGCTGATTCGAGTTTGATACAACGTTCTCGAGTTTTAGAAAATGCACCAAGAGAAAGTCAGAGGTTACATCGACCGAAAATTTGTGAGAATAATTTCCAAATAGTCTAAACAACCAAAATAAAACAAATTATGAATCCTCATCTAAAAATCTAAAATATACTGAAACATAAAACGTTAACACTTCTGTTACGCATTTTAAAAAGTTTTAATCTAAAAAATATAAAAGTAAAAAATCATTTGATATAATTTCTGAATATAAAAGATTTAAAGTTAAATAATTTTTACAAATTTAACACTTTTTTTTAAAATTCAATTTTCACCCCAAACAAGGCACAGTGCCACTTTGAAGCAGGGGGCTACTATCAGGGACTTAATTAGCGGGGTCATTATGAAGGGAGATAAGTAGAAAGATGTTTGTTAACATTACACTTGAACTTCTGCATGTCATTGCAGTTGGGAAAGCAGAATCCCGGAAGGGAGTTCCAAATACCCGCAGTTCTGGGGAAGAAACTATTGGAGTAAAAGGCTTTCTTGCACCTAGGGATCTCTACTGTAAGGGGATGAGACTTAGTAGCTTGTCGGGTTTGTCGGGGGTAGTTACGTCGGGGAGGTACAAGTGTTTGCAGTTCGTCAGAGCATTCACCATTAAAATATTTGTAGAACAGGCAGAGGGATGCAACATCTCGTCGATGGGAACGAAGGCTGGAGCCTAGATGACAGTCCAGGACCTATCAGGTTGGCGACTCTCTTTTGAACCCTGTCCAGGAGCGAGAGACAAGCAGCAGATGCACCAGCCCAGATGTGACAACAGTACTCCATACATGGGCGAATGGTTGCCTTATCGAGGTATAGGATACTGTCAGGCGTAAGTAGTTTTCTAGCACGGTAGAGGGAGCCAACCTTCCTTGCAGCAGCCATGGCAATGCTCTCAATGTATCTATTCCAGTTCATATTCCCTGTAAACGTTAGGCCGAGGAGTTTAAAAGAAGTACTTTCAGGCAATGTGTTCTTGGCCATTGCTATTGGTGGTAGAGAAGGTTTCTTGTAGTTATTGAAGGAAACAAGTTTAGTCTTAACAGCATTGAATGTGACCAACCATTTTTGTCCCCATTCCACTACAGATTGGAGGTCATCCTCTAGTGTTTCTGCCCTTTCCTTGGATATGTGTTCATTTGTTTTCCCCTCATATCTGTTATAGAGAGTGGTGTCATCGGCAAATATACCCATCTCCGAAACAATTTTATCAGGGAGGTCATTTATGAATATCAGGAATAATAGAGGTCTAAGGATAGACCCCTGAGGTACTCTCGCATTTATGTCATATTGTTTGGATGTACGGCCGACGAGGACAACTTTGATTTTTCTATTACTTAAGAAGGATTTAATTACATTATGAATTCTTCCGGTGATTCGATATGATCTAATTTTCCTTCGAAGACCATCGTGCCATACCCTGTCAAAAGCCTAGGATACATCAAGGGCCACCGCTCTACCCTCCCCTGCTTTGTCCAATGAACGGTATATACGTTCAGAAACTACAGTTAAGATATCTGCTGTTGAACGGGCTTGCCTGAATCCATATTGTTTGTCAGTCAGGAGTTTAGAGCTGTTAGGTGCTGGACTAGGGCTTGATTAACTAAGGACTCAAATATTTTAGCGAAAAGCGGGAGGAGGCTAATGGGGCGATAATTTAGTGGGTCAGTTTTTTCACCAGAATTCTTGAAGACTGGTACCACAGAGGCGGTTTTCCAGCAGTCGGGAAAGCAAGATTCGTTAAGGCATTTATTGTAAAGTTTGGACAGAACTGGAGCAACCTCGGCAGAGCATTTTTTTAATAGCACAGCCGGGAAGAGATCTGGTCCACATGCTTTTGAGGTGTCTAGGTTTTTTATAATAGCATGTACCTGAGAAGGGGTGATTTTCAAATCGTCTAGTAAGGCGTCTGTTCGCAGAGGAAAATCAGGGAGTGAGTGGTGTACCGAGTTCAGTGTGGAGTTTGAGGCAAACCGACTGGCAAGCAGATTAGCCTTGTCAGTTGCCGTGCAAGCAACCTCATGATCGTTTGATAGTTTGATAGTTGACTGTCCATTATTTACTACGCTGTTGTAGATTTTCCAAAAATTCCGGGTTCCTAATTTCTGTGCTTCGATGAGTTTTCTGGTGGTTTCAGAGTAATCTATCTTAGCTGTCTCTATCACTCTCTTACAATTATTTCTAGCTTCTATAAACTTCTGTTTATTTGAGCTGGACTTATGTCGGTTGAATCTGTGGAACGCATGCTGCATTTGACAAATGGCAGCTGCACAAGCAGAAGTAAACCATTGGGGGGAGTGGGGCTTGCTATAGAATTTCCGTGCGGGAACATGTGCTTCAATAGCAGTTTTGAACCATTCAGTGGTCTCATTTGCACGCTGTTCCGCTGGAAGAGTAAAGATATTTTGCCATGGGGCATCTCTGATGAGCTCCCTGATGGCTTCCCAATCAGCCTTTTTGTAATACCTCGTTGTTTTGAGTAGTGGGTCTTCAGTTTTAGGGCGAGAATTTAGGCTGATTTCTACCATTATCACAGCGTGATCAGCATTCCCGAGTGGGCTGTGGGCATTTGTTGTACAGTCATTGGGAACCGTTGTCAGAAAGAGATCTAGAAGTGAGGCATGTTGATCGTGCTGGTTTGGGAAACGTGTCGGAAATGTAACCAACTGAGATAGGGAATGAGATATAGAGAAGCTATGTGTTGCGCTACCAGCTACGTCTGTGTGATTAGAGAATCCTAGCCAGTTACTATGGTGGACATTGAAGTCATTAAATACATTTATTTGTGCGCTAGTATCGAGGGAGAGTGCTATATCTATGCTGTCTGAGACTTTGTTTATTAGGGTACAGTCTTGGTTTGAGGGAGAGTGCTATATCTATGCTGTCTTAGACTTGACTAAGTCTGGTCAGTCAATACAATTTTAAGTGACGTAATGTACAAATAAAATGATACCTGAAGTAAATTTTACAAAATCTATATTATATTCCTAATATATCTGCTTGTCTGTCTATCAAAAATTATATGTATATGATTTTTATGGTGTATAGAGTAGAGAACTAAATAATATTGTACGTGTTCGATGTTAGAAATTAATGTTGATTTAAGTCTGGTCAGTACTAAAATGGGTGACTATTTCGGAATTCCAGGTGCTGTATATGGTCTCCGCTTATCTCGGCATTGTTTTCTGCATCTAGCACTTCTCCTTGCCACTAGATTCAAGCATTGCCGATTCAGGAGAGGTGTGGTTGGGGTTGCGTAACACTTGCCTCACAATTACACGTGCAACTAACCTTACTGGGGGTATATATTGTCTCTAGAGATTGAACGGAGGCGTCATTACAATTCTAAGTATTTTCGTTCTACGTTTTCTCGTAAACTACTGGCCCGATTTCGCTGAAAGCTTGCATAAATCTTTGTTATAATAAGATGCATTACGCCAATTATTAGGATTCCCCGTCGTTACACAGTAAGGAATTAATAGGATTTTGTATTTAATGTAAAAATGAGCATAGATTTTACCAAGTTTATGCATAAATTTGCATAGCATTCTCATTCCAAGTCGACGGCATATAACATTTGCTGATTGTAAACGGACTAAAAAGTCTAGTTTTTCAGTATTTTCCACAAATGCAACACCGGGTAAATCTGCTAGTTATTATAGAAAAGGCGAAAAGACAAACCGGTTCCACTAAATAAGCTAGTTTACCAATTATTCTGCCCATCAATTCGAACACGGTGAGCAGACACTAGAGAGTTGACAGCGTTTGCTATTATTTATGTACGGACCCCAAATATGGCGCCTTGCATAATCGAAAAGTTTCCGGTCTTTCTGACAAGAGAAACGTACATCGGACGATCAGGGTGACGCTCGCCAACGATTCCCCACCTCCCACACTAATCTAAACTTTTGTCAGTTAAAGATTGTCGGGGTCGGGGCCAGGCTACGTTTTTAAACGCCCGGTGAAAGAAACGAGATTTAGGTGACAGAGGTGGAATCGGGTTGGAAGGTAAACGGAAGCAGATTTTCGTATGAAAACTTCTCCGCCATTTTGAAAAGCTTAAGCGGAAAAACGGTCGAGGCTATTATGGGTTTGCATAAACTATATCATATATAGATGACACGTGTAAATGCATTTTAATTTATAATGAAATAAAACACACACACGCACACACGAATACATACATATATATGAATATAAATACATGCATATACATATGTATAAATATAAAAATACACATACATGTTTATGTGGAAATATGCTTTTTCAATTATATTTCACGTTGTATTTATATATTTATACAGATCCGTTAATTTATGAAGCTCAATATAATTACAGAGCATATGCAAATAAATGGCAAGAGTCTATATTCCAAATTTCAAGATGTTGACCATCTTACACTTTATTCCCTTAAGTACGTTGACGTGCACAATTCTTGACAACACCTGTTTCGTAGAGGAAAATCATTCATTTAATTATCAATGACACTATTCTGCCCTTTATTTTGCGCTAAGAAACAGGTGATGTCAAGAATAATGCTGTAAACGTACTTAAAAAGAAATAAATTCTAAGATGGTCAACATCTTGAAATTTGGAATAAAGACTTTGACATCTATTTGTTATATATATATATTTAAATGATATAAATAAGCCAATATATCTATTCAACTAACTATTAATTTGACCATATGGACATATATCTTATGAATAAAACACAAATAAATAAATTCATAGAAAACTTTAAAACTAGCAACAAATGAACAGATAAAAAAGCAGGAGGTACAATAAAAAGCAATAAATAAAATAAATTAGAATAAATAACTGAATAAATGAATAAATACATAAATAAAATAAATTAGAATAAATAACTAACTAAATAAATAAATAAATAAATAAAATAAATTAGAATAAATAACTGAATAAATAAATAAATAAAATAAATTAGAATAAATAACTGAATAAATAAATAAATAAATAAATAGATGAAAACTAGTCAATAGGAAATTAAATACGCCACCAAAACAGAAAAAAACACAAACATAAAAACCTAAGATAGGAAAATAGCGACGATAAGAACATAACATTAACTAATGTCAAAGCGAAAGCTTAGTCCAATAAAAACCGCCAAGTTAAAAACATCCTTCTCTCTCTCTCTCTCTCTCTCTCTCTCTCTCTCTCTATATATATATATATATATATATATATATATATATATATATATATATAAGCTATACAAGAATCATTAAGCTAATATATATATATGTATATATATATATATATAGTCTTTGAAGTTTTTAACATTTGAAATATATATATGTATATATATATATATAAATATATATATGTATATATATATATATGTTTGTGTGTGTTTATCAATTATTTATTCCATACTGACGAGCATGGTAGAAAAATGCTAAACATACATATGTCTTTGAATAAAGATAATTATTTATTAATAATAATGAAGTTACTCTTAAGTTGAGCCCTTTTAAGGGATAAGAAATAGATGATTCATAAATTAGGCAAGTTGCGTGATTATCTCCCTTGGGCAGATAGGAACGTTTCCTTTGTAATAGTAGGCCGCTCATTTGACAATGACATCATGCTTAAGGTCCGAGCAATTTGATCAATCAAACAGCCAGACTGTCGATAATGAATGAGAGTTTTTTTTTAAATACACAATAGAAAACTTTAAAACTTGCATTGAAAAAGAAACAAATATTTATGCTAGCCTTTTCTTCGACGCTTTTCGGTGAGTGCCATTATTAATTAGAGGCATGTCCGATTATATTAGATATAGTTATTAATTTGCGGTGTATCGGGACTATGTTGCATCGTTCATTTATAAATTAGTTAAGATATTTGAAGTGATGGATCATAAACTGTAGTGTTACTACTATGAGGGATCGCTATTGGCTTTTTTACGACGTATTTAAAGCGTGTAAATCAAAGTATTTGCAGTTTGTAGCCGGTTCTATTGTTACATTTAAAATAATTTATCACGGTCCTAAAAACTAATAATCTTATGTTTCCCCGCTTAACATAAGTAACAGGGTGAAGTTAATGAACTTCATGTTTTAGTTTTCCTAAGTTTTTATATTCGATTAAAGATGGTTTGTTCTACTCGATTAACTTATAGTAGTGTACTGAGAATGAGATGTATAATCATAGTATCTGTTTTTAAAAGTCATTAAGGTGCTATGTACATTTTTTCTATTCTTAGCTTTGCTACAATGCATATTCCAGCCTGGTATACCACCGAAGATGTAAGACAAGTGTTGTTTAGTGGTCATTCGATCGGTCTTTAGCAGTTGCAGGTGTTTCTGTTATTACTATAATTAGTGCCCGTAGTTAGATTATTTTTCCTTAATATTTTATTATTGTGCTTTTTTTATGATTCTCTCTCGGTTTTAAGTACAGCTGTAGCTAAGTTTAGGGTGTTTTTATTAAAGGTTTTATGCAGTGCATTGCTAGGTGGGAAGTGTTTACCTATAAACTGAAGTAACCGATTCCCAAGTTCTGTTTTTACCATTAGGTAGAAAAGGGACAAAATAGCTTAATTCTTCGTAAGATCTAATCGTATTTATATTACTTCTATTGTATTTTATTTCTACATTTCGGTATTTCCGTATCCGCTATTTTTCGTGCAGTCTTATGACTATTCTTGTATCATTGGAGGAGTTATTATTTATTCAACGTTCGATTGATTTACCTATACTATTCTTCTAATGATATAAGTTTATATATAACTTTTATTCCTTACCTTACATTTAATGTACTTGTTTGCTCCTCTTAAAAGTGTTGCGCTTTAGTTAACTTGATACACTTTATCGAATAGTTAGAGATTTACTAAACTCTCTCTCTCTCTCTCTCTCTCTCTCTATATATATATATATATATATATATATAATTATACTGTTAGTAAACAATTCAAATACCACTAATATAACGTCTGTGCTATTTTATTAGTTGCATAGTACGTCTTACACGTGTTTTGTTTAATGGTATAGATTGACCAAATAACTCATCAGCGATCCATATAAATCCTGAAAAAATACAGTTTCCTTACGATTTTCTGAGGATGAAGAATCATATGGTATTTTCGTAAAGAGTTTATTATGAGAAATTAATTACTTTATGACAGATTTGTCTAATTGAAACTGGAAAGTCATATTTAGGAGGGATCTGTAATTCAGGACCTGATGAGTATTTCTGATGAGGTGAGAATTTATGAGAATATATTCGATCCCGGAAATATGGAATTGTCAGTTCAGAGGATGATTTTGATTTTATGTACTCTTCTTAAAAAAGAGCGAGTAATGTTGTAAGGATGATATGTGCATGGATTTATAGGTTTCCGTGCTGATTTGGGGACAGATTTGGTTCGGAGGGAGTTGGAAGTAAAAGACCATGACAGGTCTTGGGAAATGGAAAACACGTATGCCTGAAAGAAGGAAAGACGAATATGAGGAATTAGCTGACGAGAGGAAATATTATCATCCGATGGAAGATATCTTTGATTTATATTCAAGTAAAAGAATCAAACTTCCATTAAATCCTCTTTTCTATTCTCATCTTTTTTTTCAATTCTTTGATTTTCTTCCATTCTACATCCTTCTCATCCCTATTTTGTCTTTGTTATTTCTATCATTATCATATCTCCGACCCCATCTTCATTTTCTTCATCCTGTTTCATACTTTTCTTCTTCCCTTTTTTTATCCTCATCACGTCTTCTTCTTCCCTATATATTTTCACCATCCTCTCAATTTTGTCCCCATAATCCACAGTTAGCATTTCATTATCTCCCTCATTCCCCTTCTCCTCCCGTTTTCTCTTCCTTTTCTCCATCCTCTTCCTCCTACTACACCTTTCTCCAATCAGCATCCTCTTTCTTTGCAAAGCTTTTCATACAATGGTTCCTTTTATTTTGTGTTGTTGTGTTTTAATCTTGAACAGCATCGAAATTGACGGAGCACCCTCACACGGAAATTGAAACGAGAGAAAAGACGGACCTTATTTAGACACAAAGATTTACGTGCAGCTTTTCGTCATTTAACTTGTGATTTGTGACTGTTACAAGTCGTGGTAACAGAGATGGGGTAAGCTAATTGATGACTCGGTGTTGTCGTAGGCGAACCAGTGAACAGCGATAGTCAATTCATCATATCATTCCTGCCAATGACGTGTTTGCTTTCAAAGGATTGAATTATTTGATTTCCGAGCTGGTTGTATCCGAACGGAATTGGAGCGATTTACTGCACACCATTCAATACGAGAACGAAATAGATCCTTTTATACGTGTACGTGACTCCTTCCTATCCTAGAAACAATGCACAAGTAACGGTTTAATATTTGTTTATTTGAAGGTTAGAACTGATAGAAATTCTATAGTTGATCGAGTCATCATTGAAAAATGAATTTAAAAAATAGACGTTACAAATTTTTACATTAATTGTTACTAATAGATAATACTACAGACTAATTATAGTTGTTGCCAAGGTTTTCGGAATGTCAACTATAGTTGGGTCATTTTCTGCCGATATCGTATGTATTATTTTAAATGTTTACATTGGCATTTTTATAAATATATACAGTAGTATTGTATTAAATATATATATTAGTATTACGTTAAAAACATGTATATATTAGTAGTATTTTGCTTAATGCATATATGTATATATATATACATATATATATATATATATTAGAATTGTGTTAAATATATATACATATGTCAGTATCGTTTTAAATATATATATATTAATACGGTGTTAAAATATATGTTCGTATTATGTTAAATATATAAATTAGTATAATGTTAAATATATATAATAGTATTGTGTTAAGTATATAAATTATTATTATGTTAAATATATATATATATTAGTATTGTGTTAATATATATATATATATATATATATATATATTATTGTAATAATATATGCATTTGTATTATATCAAATATATATATATATATATATTATTGTGTTAAGTGTATGCATAGGAATTGTATTAAATATATGTATTTGTAGTAAATCTATACATTAATGTTATATTAGATATATATTACAATGTATTAAATATGCACATTAGTTTTTTATTGTCCGGTCGTAAAATATACTTAAATATCACATATTGACTTATACACTATTATTATATTATATTATATTGGAACCAATATAAAATAATGATTTAAAAAAATAAAAAAATACTCGTGCAAAATAAAATTACACATAATAGTTAAATATAGATGATCATCCTATAGGAAAACCGACAAAAAACTAATAAAGAATTAATAAAATGAATATAAAGAAGATTATGTAAATTAGATCTTTTGCAGATAAATGCAATTGCACGACCCATGCATGACAAATTTGTGTTTACTTTTAAAATAAATTAAAATAAGTTCTTTATTTACATGTAGATCAATGCACAAGACTCCAAATTTATAGGATTATAAAGATATAGATTTTTCTTGTATTGATGATATATATATATATATTGACTTTTATATATCATTAGTATTGTGTCAAATATATACATTTGTATTGTATTAAATATACATTGGTATTGTATTAAACATATACATTGGTATTGTATAAAATATAACCGTTTTTGTATTAAATATATACATTAGAAGTGTATTAATATATACTTTGGTATAGTATTATATATATACACATTGTTATTGTATTAAATATATACATTGTTATTGAATTAAATATATACATTGTTATTGTATAAAATATATACAGTGTTATTGTATTAAATATATATATATTGGTATTGTATTAAATATATATATTGGTATTTTATTAAATTCATACATTTGTATTGTATTAAATATATACACTGGCATTGTCTAAAATATATATATTGGTATTGGATTAAATATATATATATTGGTATTGTAATAAATATATACATTTGTATTGTATTATATATATACATTGGTATTGTATTAAATATATACATTTCTATTGTATTATATATATATATATATACATTAATATTGTATTAAATATATGCATTTGTATTGTATGAAATATATGCATTTGTATTGTATTAAATATATACATTTATATTGTATAAAATATATACATTTGTATTGTTTAAGATAAATAAACACTGGCACCGTATTAAATATAAACATTAAAAATGTATTAATTATATATATATATATATATATATATATATATATATATATATATATATACATATATATATATATATATATATGTCTGGTATTAAATATGTATATTTGTATTGTATTTAATTTACACCTTTGTATTGTATCCAATATATACATTGGTATTGTATTAAATATGTATTTTCGTATTGCATTTAATGTATAGCTTTGTAATCTATCAAATATATACATTTGGATACATTGTTATTGTATTAATTGTATACATTTTTAGTGTATTTTATACATTTATTGGTATTGTATTATATATATATATATATTTGTATTGTATTAAATATATAATTTTTTTACACAGTGATCACCACTTATCAAGGTCCGGAAGCCACTCAGGGATAAGGGTTATTGCAAGTACATTACGATTGTATGGAGATTTGATAAAGTGTTTACTTAAGGGGGCGGTTCATTAGGAGTTTGTTAACGTTGGACTTGAAGACATACATTAGTATTGTATTAAATATAAGTGGTATTGTATAAAATATTTGTATTAGTATTGTACTAAATGTGGTATTGTATTAAATATATATATATATATTTTATTGTATTAAATATGTATATATATATATATAAATATATATATATGTATGTATTAACTATATAAATTGGTATTGTATTAAATATCTTTAATATATATATAACAAGGGGATTAAACTTTTAGTTCATGAATGTATAAGTTTACTCATCATAATAAGATAATTAGAAATCCTCTCTGATCCATTCGGGCGGAATAAAAATAGGAGGCATTATTCTGGAACGTTCCACGTATTAATAAAATTAACTAAAACAATATTCTTCAAAAAGTGCGTAATACGTAAATAGAGCTTTAATAATTAAAAAAAAGACTTCGTAGCCTCGTAGGAGGTGTCCTTTTCTCTTCCCTGCAACCTCTTTCTCACAGAAGAGACGTTGAGACTTTGTCTTTACTTTATAGTTATTTTAATGGCAAGTGCTCGACTGAGCTTCAATCTATGCCCCCCCTCGCCAAACTTTCACAAGAAACACTCGTCTAGCTGAAAACACTATCAATAATTTCCCCACTCTTTATCTGTGCCTAAACCTAAACGTGTATTCCATGAACAAAGCTTCGTTTTTAGAACTGCACGCCTGTAGAACTGTCTTCCGTTTTCCGGCTTTCCAGCTGACTACAATAATATATACATTTGGATGCATTGTTATTGTATTAATTGTATATATTTTTAGTGTATTTTATACATACATTGGTATTGTATTAAATATATATATATATCTATATTTTTATAAAGTAATAGGGTTCGTGTGTTTCTGTCTGTGTGTACAGCTCTCCATCATCAACGAAATATAAAGGAGGTAAGAGGGTAGATCTCTCCTGGTAGAGAAACATTAGAACCCATTTTAGGATGTTTCTGTTATAGGAGACATAAGAATCTAGGCCTAATTTCTTTATATACTAGTCTACAAACCACCCCCATATCGAATGACTTATGCTCATTTGCATATCACATTATATTAAATCTCTTTAACTAATTACCTCGACCTTATTACATATTGGAAATATTCTAATCATTTCAACTGTACTATTTACAAAATCTATTTAACATTTAATTATTTAATATATTTTCATTTAATTTTATATTCGATTTATTTCACTTTACGTATATTATCAAAACAATTCATTGGCGAGCAAAGCTTTATGTTTTGAGATTGTATTGAAAATGTAATGGAAATTTCAATTTCGCTCCGTTTTAATCTTTTATATTTTACTTGCCAATATAATTGAAAGAATACAATTCAACTATCGTAATTTTATATAAATAAACAAAAACAAATATTTTAAAATAAAACTTTATTAAAAAATAAATAATTTTATTTTTAAATGAAAAAAATCAATTTAGTAAAATAATTGTATTAAACACCCCCAGCCTTGTCAGCAAACCTGTAAACCTATAAAAGTTAACATTTCGAATGTAAACAGTGATTTTTCGATTTTGTTAGCGCTTGCCGCAATTAAACACAATTAAAACGGAACTAACTTTATTTCCATTCTATTTTTTAAACAACCCCCAAAACATAACGCTCTCTTCCAGTTATAGCCATTTTTTTTTTTAATTAAATAAAACAGGTCAAAATAAACAGATAAGCGCATTTTCTTTTACATTTTTCTTACAACTGCAGGATATCGTTACTTTTGTGGGGTTGTTTTGAAAATGGCACGGAGATTATAATTTCGTTCCAATTTAATCTTTCTGGTCGAGCCTATTTCGAAAGCCTGTTTATCATAGATTTGAACTACAAATAATTTATTACATTTTGATTATTACTATCTTAAGACTTAAAGCTTATATTTATTTCATTTTTCTATTTATATATTGAATTAGTTATTTCCAGTCTTATTTAAACTTAGTGCTTTCTTTAAACCGGATGAACCTTTTATAAAAATATGAGTTTAACGTAAAGAACACGAACAATATTTTATTCAACTGAATTTCTTCCAGTTTACTAACAAAATATATAAATTTAAAAGAGATATAAATAATAAAATAAAAAGGTTATGTAATTTAAAAGAAATACACGTACTCACAAAAGCAGAACTTTTTTTTACACATTTTTTTCTTTAAAACCATAACAATGAGACTAACAATTACCTAGATCTTAGTAATTATTTGTTTTAATAGAACTGTTTTAATTGTACTGTTTACTTAGTTAACCTAAGTTGGTATTACATTTATTTTACATTTACTTTTTTTTTTAATTATTACTTTTAGACTGTGACGTTTACACCCGGAAGTAATGAGTCACACGTAGGTCGCTTTTATTCATTCCTTTTGGTCAAGATCAAAGTGTATTATCTGTTCTTCAGATGATGCACTTCATTTTCTTGTTCTCTTTCGGTGGAGGAGAAATCCTTCACGACTGAGACAATTTTTATTTTTGTACCTTTTCTCCACGTTAAAAAACGACCCTGGTGTCTAACTCTGTCCCGTGGGGAGGCATAGTAAATAGGTACAATATAATTGTTTATAATTGTACTATTCAGAAATATTATTTATAGTTCGTCCATTTCAGTTAGTATACATTTCCTTTACGCTTAATTAATTTACAATCATTAATATCGTTAAACAATTCCGTTTAAAACCGAAATTATGCCACCCAAACGAAGTAGAAACGAAAGTGAGGAAGAAAGAATGGAAAGATTGGAAGCTAATAGACTAAGAGTTGCTGCAATTCGCTCCAATGAAAACAATTCAGATAGAGAAAGACGTCTAGAACTTAACAGGATACGTCAAAGAGAAAGGAGAGCAAGACTGTCAGATTTGGAAAGAGAAACCCAACGTGAAGCTGACAGAACTAGACATGCTGTAAGGCGGTTAAATTCATCACAAGATGAAATTCAAGAAAGGCAAAGATATGCACTGGAAAGAGAAGCAATATTACGATCGAATGAATTATATGAGGTAAGTAGACGTACACAAGGTCAGTTGAGAGTGGCTCAACGACATCAGAATGAATCGGAAACCCAACGAAGCTTTCGCCTATACCAAGGGCAACAACGAGAGGCTGCATGGAGAGAGAGTATGACTTTGCCCCAGCAATTGACAGAAAACGAGGCAGCTAGACAACGAATGACTGCTTTGAGACACCATGAAATAGAACACTGCAATAGAAAAGGATTGCTCTACAACAAAAATGACTCTCTCACTACAGCTGATATAGGAAAAATGGACAAAGTATGTCAACATTGCTCAGCTGTAAAATTTAAAGGAGAAACCCCTGGTTGTTGTTGTTCTTCTGGCAAAGTTGTGCTTGATAGCTTTCCACCACTGCCTCAGTTGCTTCAAGATTTGCTCTCCGGCAATGGTCCCATCTCTAAAGATTTTCTGCAAAATCTACGCAGTTATAACAATTGTTTTGCAATGACATCATTTGGTCACAAAATTGCGGCAGTACATGGGTGGAATCCTTCTTTTAGAATTCGAGGCCAGGTTTGCCACCAGATTGGGAGTCTTTTACCACCTGAAGATGAAACAGCAAAGTTTATTCAAGTCTACTTCTTGGATAGTCTGGAAGAGGAACTACATAATCGGGGACGTGACAGTAGACTCAATAGAGACATTCTCCAAAGTCTGACTGAATTTTTACATGAGAACAACAGCTTTATTTGTCAGCTGAAAACAACAAAGGAGAGGATTGAAGAAGAACACTTGGTAGAACATAAAGTTGTCATAAGGGAAGACCGAAGGCCGCAAGAAGAGCATCCACGGCGATTCAATGCTCCAACAACAACGTATGAGATTGGAATATTAATGGAGAATGAACCAACAGCTAACCGGGATATTGTCTTGCGTTTTAGAAATGATACATTAAAATGGATCTCCGAACTACATCCCCTCTACGATACTTTAATGTACCCGTTAATGTACCCCTATGGTTCTCCATCTTACAACATCTACATGAAGGTATCCAATGGGCGAAAAGTTACCCAACAGCAATTTTATTCCTACCATTTAATGACTCGGCCTGGAAACTATTTTCTCTGGTACCGAAGGCTATTTCAACAATGGCTGGTGGATGTGTACTGCAAGATTGAAACAGAACGTTTACAGTTCCTGAGGCGTGAGCAACAGACCCTGAGAGCTGACAATTATAGCAACTTGAGAGATTCAATTCTTGGGGAGGATGGGAATCCAGAACAGTTTGGTCAACGAGTTGTACTTCCGGCAACTTATACCTGATCTTCATGCTAAAGTGATGGCACATATGGTGCATGGACCTTGTGGACCATTTAATCCAAATTGTCCATGTATGATTGACAACAAATGTTCCAAAAAATACCCAAAAGAATTTCTTCAGTGTACCAAGCAAGGCCAAGACTCTTACCCCAAGTACAGGTGAAGAAAACCAGAAGATGGAGGCCAGACTGGTACAATAAGGATGAAGAGAAATGGTCGGTATGTTAATCAAGAAATAACAAACCAGTGGATTGTTCCATACAACAAGGTCCTCCTTCAGCAGTTCAACGCTCACATTAACGTAGAAATTTGCAGCTCGATCCAAAGCATCAAATATGTCCTCAAATACGTGAATAAAGGATGTGATCAAGCAGTGTTTGAACTACAAAGAACTGATGGAGCAGCTAACCAACAAGGCCAAGTACAAAGTCACATTGTGGATGAGATCCAGCAGTTCCAGAATGCAAGGTATGTCGGCAGTTCAGAGGCAGCCTGGAGGATATTGGAACATCCCATCCATGAACATTTCCCCCCAATTGTACAACTTTCTGTTCATCTTGAAAATGGGCAGCGTGTCATGTTCTCAGCTGATACTGCTCTGGAACGAGCCCAAAGTCCACCGCCTGCCACAACTTTGACAGCATTTTTTCAACTCTGCCATGAGGATGTCTTTGCAAGGGGTCTCAAATACGTAGAAGTCCCTGAGTTTTACACTTGGAACAAATCGACAAAGAAATGGATGAGAAGAATGCGTGGGGTACAAGTTGAAGGTACTGAAAATGATGATGTATGGAAGGCACCATGCATTGGGAGAATCTACACGATTAGTCCAAAAGCAGGGGAGTGTTATTTCTTACGCCTGTTGCTCAATGAGGTTGCTGGTCCAACTTCATTTCAAAATTTGTGAGCATACAATGGTCAGGTGTTTGAAACATACAGAGCAGCGTGCCTTGCTCGAGGCCTTCTAGAAAATGACCATCACTTGCATCAAGCAGTAGGAGAGGCAAGTGCCACTCAATCACCTTCAAATTTGCGAAGCCTATTTGTGATAATTTTAACAGCCTGTGAGCCAAGAAATCCTCTTGAGATCTGGATGGCTTTTCGTGATGTAATATCTGAAGACATTCTTCACAGATACAGGCAAGAAGTTAACAATCCAGAAGCAGATTTTAATGAGGACATCTACAATAAAACTCTTTGTCTAATTGAAGAAAAAGTTCTCCTTATGTGCGGTCAACCATTGGCAAGCTATGGATTACCTGCACCAATGCAAGGGAGAGATGAAAGACACGCGAGAGAGTATCAACGTGAAGTTACTTATAATCTTGAAGAACTTCCCTACAAGCAGAAAATATGCAAGAAAAACTGACCGATTCTCAAAGAGAAGTTTACAATTCATTCATGGCAATGTTGGAAGCACAAGGTGAAATGAACAAAAACATGATGTTTCTTGATGCTCCAGGTGGTACGGGCAAGACTTTTATAATCAATTTGATCCTTGCAAAGATTAGATCCATGAGAAAGATTGTGCTTGCAACAGCATTCAGTGGCATTGCTGCTACTCTACTACAAGGTGGCCGCACTCTTCACATCACTTTTAAAGTACCCTTGGATACTCATCGAATGGATCAGCCAGTTTGCAAAATTACTGGTAACTCAGCCTTGGCAAATGTAATTAGAGACACCTCTGCAATCATTGTAGACGAAGCCCCAATGACGCACAAGAGTGCTTATGAAGCAATTGACCGAACACTGCAAGACATCACAGGAAACAAGAATCCCATGGGTGGCATTCCAACCTTATTTTGCGGTGATTTCCGTCAAATCCTCCCAGTGGTTAAAAATGGCACAAGGGCTAACATTGTCAATGCAAGTTTGAAACAATCCTATCTCTGGAGGCACGTTATAGTGAAGAGACTGACTACTAATATGAGAGCCTATATCTCTGATAACACAGCTGCAGCAGACTTCTCAAAATTGCTTCTCCAAATCGGTAATGGTCAGTTTCCTATCACTTCTTCACCTGACACAATTAAGATTCCAACTGCGCTTGGTAAATGTGTCGGTAATCAGAAGCAACTGAAAGACAAAGTGTACCCAGACCTGCAAAACAATGGAAAACCACCGGATTGGCTTGCTGAGAGGGCTATTATTTCGCCATTAAACAGCAATGTGAATCATTTGAACAATTCAATAATGGATGAATTTCCAGGAGACACAAAGCAATACAAGTCAGTTGATTCAGCTACTAATGAATATGAAGCTGTTCACTACCCTGTGGAGTTTTTAAACTCTTTGGAGATATCTGGAATGCCTCCACACATTTTAAATCTCAAAATTGGATCGCCAATCATGATTCTTCGATCCTTGGAACCGCCAAAAATAACAAACGGAACCAGATGTGTTATCACCAGATTGCACACCAATGTACTTGAGGCCACCATTTCCTGTGGTCCCTACAAAGTCGAAACCGTTCTACTGCCAAGGATCCCCTTAGTTTCATCGGACTCAGTACTTCCATTTAAATTCCGGAGACTCCAATTTCCTGTGAAGGTGTGTTTTGCAATGAGCATAAACAAAAGTCAAGGTCAGACATTTAACACCATTGGCGTAGACTTGACATCAGACTGCTTCAGTCACGGTATGTTCTACGTCTCCATCAGCCGGACAGGAAGTTCAGAAAAACTCTACATTCTGGCTCCAAATCAAAGCAGCAGAAATGTAGTTTACCCTGAGGCTCTTTAGTGAAAAGTTCGAGAAATGGATATGAGGAAAAACTGACATGATCTGATTGTGGTAAGTTTTTAGTATTGAATGTGCAAGATAAAATTTAAGCAAGAGTTGAAAATGACTTCAATGAAAAATTTACTATGTAACATCAAGTAACCTTCCTTTTTGATGAAAATGTTTTGTGAAGTTCCTGATTGAATTTCAGTCACTACAAGAGGTAGTTAAAATGTTAATCACCTTATGCAATCGTTGCTCTTACAACATCAACTTACTGGAAAGGTGCCCACAGATTTTGGTACCCGAGTGCGCAACAAAGCTCCGTGCGAAGCACGGGTATCTTTGCTAGTATATATATATATATATATATATATATATATATTTGTATTGTATTAAATATATACATTAGTATTGTATTAAATATATAAAGTGGTATAGTATAAAATATTTGTATTAGTATTGTACTAAATGTATATATATATATATATATATATATATATATATATATATATATATATATATATATATAAGTCTAACGTAAACAAGGTTTTTGATGAGCCGTTTCACTCAAGTTAACAAATTTATCCAATTTCCATTACTAATAATTACTATATTGTCCAATTGACTACTGTACACCCTTTAACCCTTATCCTCGAGTGCCCTCTTGGCCTTGATAAGTGGTGATGCCTATGTAAAAAAAGAATTATATAAACGTGAGTCTACGCTGATCAACCAACGTTTCGATATTAGCACATGTCATCAGGACTCTTTTGGATAGATGCCGTTTCATCATAAGGAGAATAAATATGTTTAATACTGTTAGCATTCAGCTTTCACTTTAATACAATTTCTGATTACTTGAATTATTATAGAGCTATAGGGAGACTGTTTTTAATGCTATTTAATATCGACAAAATTACGCATACAAATAACAGTGTAAACGATTATTTGAACAAAAGTAGTAATTTAAGCGTATATTAAAGAGAGTTCATACGTTGACTGATTGCCCAATATATAAATGAATATAATAAATGCAGCAGGATTAAGTCAGTGCTGAACTGATTGCACAGTAAAATTGTCGTCCTAGAAAAGACGACATAATTCCATTTAGGTTTGAAGAAAGCCGTTTTTTTTGTTGCAGATTATTTACTAGTTGGCCAGTTGTATACAAACCTGAAAGTGACACAATGTTCAACGAGTAAGGTCGGAGATGCGCCGCTGTACAACTCATGCTCTCTACCGATTCAAGTTATGACAACTGGACAGTTACCATCACCCTCAAAATGCAAATCCAGACTGTTCAACGCTTCATGGCACACCTAACGCACAAGATGATCCATATTTATGGCGTTTGGCGTGGTTTCAAGTGAAGGCCATATCATATCACCGCACATCATCGAAGTCGGCTTGAAAGTCAATACCAAAGTATACCTGGATATGCTGAAGATTGTGGTGATACCCTGGTGCAATCAGGTAGCTGAAGGCAGACCCTGGGTGTGACAGCACGACTTGGCGGGTGCCCATAAATTCAAAGATACCTTGGCTTGGCTTTAGAATGAGTGCTACGCAATTGCACCCTTCTCTCAGTAGCCCCTCTCCTTCCCCGACCTGAACCCGCTGGACTACTTCCTTTGAGCATACGTCGAGAACATCTCTAACATGAATTCAAAGCAAGCTTGATCACCACCGCCATCCGCCGAATATTTGCTGAGCTCCCGTTGATGCTTGTGTCGACGCGGTGATTGAGGCTGAAGGCGGCTACATTGAATAGATGTCAGTGCTACTACATAATCAAGTTACCTGAATGATTTTTTTCAAAGAAAAGTTTTAAAATAAAACTGTAATGTTGTTTTCTTTAGAGCGACACTTTTATTGTTCTCCTCTAACCCTAACCCTAACCTCTTCTGTACAGTCGATGCTCATATGAGGTCGATCACACGTGGCCCTTTTACTAAATCGACCCGATGTTCAATGAGAACGAACGAATGTTTTACACTTCATATACATTTATTATCATCGAAATAGGTGAAATCGTCCATTTTTCAATCGAATCGATTGATTGCCTGCTTTAGTCGGAGACCCAATGCTTTTAACTGGGAGAAAGCTTCACATACCTCTCCGCAGTGACTTAGTCCACAATATATTGTAGTTTACATTGCACGGTAGAGAATCTATTTTTCATTTTATAAATTATTTTTATATAATGGCGTGAATATTATTAACGTTAAAAATGCAAAATTCAAGTATTATAAGTAATTGTGCTGTAAACAGAAACGAACCCGCCATTGTTTTTATTAAAATTATTTGTGCGGTGATAAAACTTCTAAAATGAATCTGTGCTGTTCGTGGTCCAAATCGTACTGTTCCTCCTTTAATCGGAGTTTTTGGATTGCCGATTTTTTAAATAGTTATCGGAGGCATTCTGCTACAATACCTATCTTAGAACTCTCTCAAATACATGATGTATAATTGTGTTAAATTAAAAAAAAAATAGCGAACACATCGTTACGGAGTCATTGCGGTACGAAATTAAACACACAGAGATATGCACACAGACACAAAGAAAAAGTACCGTTTATATATAAGTTAATATATTAAAGATATAAAACCATTTTTACCGCCATCATAAGGAAACAAACTTTTTTATATAAAAAATATCTTTTATGAAAAAAAATCAGTCAACTTTCGTTTGATATTGCTGTTGATAATATCTAAATAAAAGAAATGACTGCGTGGGAAGAAGTTTTCTCCGGTAATCGCACACCGCCCCTCGCCACCCTTGTTGCTCATCTATTCGTTATCATTTTTGTATATGTTTATTGACCAGGGCGTCCTATGAGGAATCGTAGCCAATGTCACCCCTCGCATCAACAGACGAAATGTTTATTATCTGGGAACAGAAAGGACAGGGACTAAAATAACACCGTCTCGAATAGGATAAAAGAAAAACATAGGGTTTTATCGTACCTCACATCTCAGAAAATGGTATTATAGATATAAAAAAATATTTTGTTTTGTTTTGGAGTTCAGGGTTATCTCCAGATGCAAGAAAATATATAGTTTCGAAAAGCAATAAAATAATTATATATGTGTGACTATATACACACGATATATATTTAAAAGAAATTATGTATACTAGAAATGTAATAGATACAATATATATATATATATATATATATATATATATATATATGTATATATATGTATATATATATAAATCATATATATACATATATATAAATCATATATATATATATATAAATCATATATATATAAATCATATATATATATATATATATATATATATACTTGTACTTTTTTGTAGAAAAAGAAATCCCATACAGTGCTCTATTAGGGAAAAAACCTTTCTCGAAATAAGAGCAATATATTTTTTGTATAATATATACAGGAATTTACATTTATATCGGTAGTCGGTACCGACGGTTTCAAGCCAGGTAGTTGAGGACTGCTCTTAATGTCCGCCTCAGGCTCTCTTCAGCCGACTCTCATCTGTCTTTAACCGGAACCGGAACTCTATATATGCACACCATAATTTTTATTTATTTATTTATTTATTTTATCCTTTATTTATTTATTTTTTTATTTTATTTTTAAAAAAAAAATTTTTGTATGCTACTTTAATAAGGTAATAACTTTGAAGCAATAATTTAAAAAGTATGGGATGATGCCTTCTATATTATTATTTTTCTTTAAGCACCCCCCTATCATTCAGTTTAAGTCTCGTTTAAAAGCGTTTTAAAAGTTCAATTTAAGTTATGTCAAATCTCGTTTAAAAATAGGGTAATAAAATTTAGATTGAAAAAGACCCAGGAAGTGCCCAGGGGATGGTATATACTAATATTTAAGTATCGCTATGCGTTTAAAAACGTTTAATATTTATTTTAAAATAATCTCTAGTTTCGTTTTAATTACGGTAATAATATTTAGTTAAAATAGACTTAAAATGTGTAAAAATGTGGCATATGTTTATATTTAAGTATCGTTTCACGTTTAAAATTATTTAAAACGTTATTTTAAAATTATATGTAATTTCGTTTTAAAAACGGTAATAAATCTTAGATTGAAATAGGTCTAAACGGTGTCAAAAATTGGCGTTTTTATATTTAAGTATATTAAGTATAACATGATCTCGCTCTATTTAAAAACACGTTTTAACACATTTAAAATTTTAAACTTAAAAATTCTCTCTAGATCTCGTTTAAAATGGGTGATAAGATCTACAATAATATAAAATAAAATATTTTGACATGTGTCTATAACTAAACCCTTTTTTTATCTTCACGTTTTATCTTATTTTCTATCCCAATTTATAATAAGCGATCCTCTTCTATGTATACAGTCCTTCAAGCATTAATTTCTTACATTTAGGTATTCATCTTCTTGGGTTGCTTTTAAAATATATTATTTTTCGGCATTGCAGAGCGAGCATTGTTTTAGTTCTGGGGAGTATGAAGGTTTTTGCTCGATTTTTTTCCATTTCACCGTAAAAGGTGCACCTTCTTCTTTTAACTGGCAGATGAAACAACTGTAACGAATACATCCACAAACGTAACTAATAAATACATTGGAATGACGAAGGGGCCGTTTAAACAGAGATATTACATGCACATGAGCTCTTTTAGAGCAAAAAAGAGAGAAGTAATACGGCTTTAGCAAACAAGATCTGGCAGTTAAAAGAAGTTTTACGGTGAAATGGGAAAACATCGAGCAAAACCCCTCATTATTAAATAGATTTAATCTTGGATTTAACACACTGGGCATATAGCTCTCTTGTATTTTTTATTACTCTTTTACAGTGGTTGCTGGCAGACCTGAAAGCAGCTTTAGTCTCAGTGCATCTATTACGTTGGTAGCTATAGAAAACGTGATTTCTGTGCGCGATAGAGAGAGAACCATGGCTGGTTGTTAGGTTTTTGTTGGAATTTTTTAGATTGTATGAATTGGTCTATGCCTACAATTAACCATTCGGTCAGATCTGATACTATAGAGGACACTTCGTTTTTAAACATGGAGTGCAGAGGTAAATCAGATATGAATGTACGGAAGCTATCCCAGTCAGCCATAGAGTAAACAGTTAACGTATTTCCCCCTTTTCAGCGTATTAAAACGATTTTAAAAAAATATTTAGAAAAATAATTGGATTTTTTCTCAACAAAATAATAAATATAAAAAAAACGAGAAAAATTAAATTTAGACAGGGAAAAGAGGAAAATAGTGAAAAAAAATAAAACTAAGTATAAAGTGCTGCGAACAGAGGCGTCCCTTGTGCCTCGTCTCCATTTACCTGATATTTGACTTGTTTAATTGGACGGACCTTTTAACTTTTCTCACGATTGGATATGTTCTCCCCCTCCAAATTTTGAAGATGATCAGATTATTCTATAATGACATGATAGGCACCGGCCAGTTTTATGGGTCATCCTCAGATCTCTTCATAATCAAGATGGGCGTGAAGCAAGGATGCATTTTACCGCCAACGATCTTTATTATCTTCTTCTTGCTCCCGCGCTACGCATTCCACAAATCAGACGATAGCATTTTTCTCCCCACTGAGAGCGACGCCAACGCTTCAGAGTAAAGACGAGGGTTCACTGGGTGTTCATTTGAGAGATACTCTTTTCAGATGATGCAGCTCTCGTTGCTCACTCTGACGAAGGTCTTCAACGCATACTCAAAATTCGTAATCATCAGCCTGACAAAAACCAACATCTTCGTCCAAGATGTCAATACCACCACTACAATCATAATTAATGACAACACCCTGGGAGTGATAGATAAGTTAATATATCTCGGCTCCACTATCTCTGGCAACGTGTCTCTGAAAGCTGAGCTAAAGATGAGGATATGCAAAGAAGTCATACCATCACCTAACAGGATCGAGTCATTAACGTACGTTTATTCTCCCAGCTTGGCATACCAATAATGTTTGTCATTCTCACTCAGAGACACTCGCGCTGGCTCGGTTAAGTGTGCAGGATGAAAGTTCGTCACATCTGAAAGGACATCTTATACGGCGAGCTCGTCTTTGTAATAGGACCAACTAGACAACTAAGCGCTACAAGGAAACCTGCAACAGATACCTGGAGACTTGTGTTATTTAACCACCAAATTTCGAGAGAAGGCTGTTATCAAAAACACTATGTTATTATATTAAGATTCATTAATTCATTTTTTTAAAACTTTTGAAGAGTTTTGTTTTATTTTCCTTTATTATCTCGGCGTAGGTTTTAATAAATTACTGTAAATTTCTGGGCATGGGAAGGTATATAACGAAGCTCAAGACGCGTGTATGGAAGCAGCGATATCTCGACATATGCAAATGATAAATCCGCGCCGCGATGTGACGTCAAGGCGAGGGAAATAAAAGAGAAAGAAAAGTGATTTGAAATCACGAGCGCGAGTGACAAGGAAGAACACACTAGCGTGAGACAGTCGTGTAACGCTGTGACAACATGAAATAGTGGAAAAGACGAGTACATTTTCATTAACCATATGGAAGACAAGAACAGCTGTAAACAAAACAAGATGCAGGCGTGGTTTGAAAAGTACAGTTAATAAATGCCCCTTGTTTACACTGCAGAAAACTGAGTTTTATTTTATTCCTTTGTCTTGCGAGATATTCGTAAAAATGTAACGTGCATGTTATGGATTCAATAACTCATCTAGACACGTGCTGATTCAATTTACCTGATTTTTCTTGACGAAAAATGTCTGTATGAACATGGAGGTGCACATTTTCATTTATCTTCTCTATATTATCTTAAAGCAGCGACACAAACGAACATTTATTAAGATAATCTTAAAATACGCCTTTGAGATATCCCGTCGACGATCAGAAGTTGTGGATTGAATTCATTGCAAGTTTAGATGGAAAAAAATCAAAGGCGCTTCATCAACAACTCAAATGCTACCCAAATGATAAAATGTTTTCTCCTCGAATGTGTCGTCATGCAAGGACCACATAACCATTACAAAATAAATAACTAAAATGAAAGAAAAAAGTAATATATGTTTAGGCCCGGAAGGATTACTAATGTGAAACAAGCACAAATATGGCTTAGAAATGTAATTTATATTGAAACAAAACAGAATATACAAAGAGCAACACTCGTAGCACGTGATACCAAAATGACGTAATACGAAAGAACACATGCCATAACAAGCCCACCGAGTCGGTACCTTAGTTTATTTATACAATATTCACTTCTTATGCATGGTTGAGTCTTCACAACTCTATATGTGACATATACAGCATCATGTAATGCACTTGAGATCTCTGCTATGATAGACAGATTTTCTAAACCCAATGAAAACACAATCTGCTTAATAAAAAAAACCAGTTGATCTAAACTACATATGTGAGATCCAAGCCTAACATAAATAATGATGGAAAACGTTATTTTAGATTTGAAAATACACGTCCAACCCTACTAATGCCACTGATGATTCGGGTAGAGAAAAGCAACTATCACACACACACACACACACACACACACACACACACACACACACATATATATATACATATATATATATATACTTCAACGAAAGATATATATATATATATACTATATATATATATATATATATATATATATATATATATATATATATATATATATATATATATATATACTTCAACGAAAGAACATCCTGGTAAAAGAACTGTTGGTTTTCACTCAGCGTAACGGAATACTCTTTTCTAAAATTGATGTAGGAGTACGGATAAATTTTTAAGCAAAAGAACATAAACCTTTAAAATGATAAAATGTTTTTCACCCGAAATTGTGAGTTCTTTAGCTAATATAGTAAGAACATCATCTTAAAAAACTAAATTGAAAACAATCGACGCTATTGACTTTAAGTTAATATTTATATCAAACAAATTTTGAACTGAACCATATATTTAGTCTCTTGGGCTCGAGTGACCACGTTTTCTCATAACTGGATTCATGTGTTTATCATTGCATGTTTTTTTTTTTTTTAGTTATTATTGGCTGTGGTTAAGAATTCAACAACAAACCTGTTAAGTAATGACCGTATCTGGTACCAATGCAGAAATATAAGGTATAATAAAAAAAGATTTGAAAGTTCGAAATCAGAAAATTTCAATGTAAATTTTGCAATAACAAAACTGTTACTTAGAGGTGTGACGTCTAGCGATAACTTTATCAAGAGCGAAATAATGGGGTGTGAGATGGGAAAAAGGTAATCCATTGAAACTGTGGAGCGACAGAGATAGAAGAACTATCTTAATTAATGCGATAGAGGAAGCAGATTGCTGATATTACAAAATGGAGATAATTGTATGTAAGGTGGTTAATTTTTTTACACTTATCAAGACCCAGAGGCCACTTGAGGATAAGAGTTAAAGAGTATACAGTAGTTAAAAGGACAATATAGTAATCTATAGAAGTGTAGATTTGGCAAATTTGATTACTTAAAGGGAACGGCTGATCAAGAAT
>NC_136483.1:9952193-10009693 GCF_053919585.1 Euprymna scolopes | reverse complement strand
TAGACTCAAATACTCCCGTGAATTTTGTAATATCTATAATAGTGATGTAGTTGTGCTAGTATTTTTAGTTGAATGGCAAACTTCTCGTTCTTTGTGATAAACATAGCTTCGATACGAGACGACACGAAGGTAAGGTACTGGGTATGACGTGCTTACATTGTGTACGTGAGCGAAACCTTGGAGTAAATGTTGTAGCTGAGAAAACATGGGATTATATATATATATATACTATGTGAAGCAGCTTCATTTTGGATCAATAGAATACGCAACGAATTTGAAAGACTAACTATTGTTAATTTTCGTGCATTTCAATCCCCTAATGCCTCTTACTGCTTCTACATGTCTGACACAAGAGAACAATAATATATGTTATTATAGTGTTTTAAGCGCAGGGATTACAATTTTACTTTATTTTTTTTTATTAATTTCATTTATACATAACTTTCAAATCGCAAATTAAATAATAAAACGATTAATAATATGGTGTGTAAGTAAAAGAACAGAGCCATAAAACTATTTCTATTACTTTTCGGGAGAAAAGGCAGAAGTATTTATATCTTCTTAGTAAATGTCGTATGATGGAACCGGTAGGATTGGAAGACTTTTGTTCGCGACAGAATCGGCTTCATAAACTGCAAAGCTATTGTTATTATTTGGAACTTTCTTAAAATACGCGTGGAAATTTATTAAAATGTGAAGAAGTCCGTTCAGTTCAAAAGTACGATTGATTTTTTATTCAAGTTTGCGGGAACTTTAAAGTTTTACAGGGAATTATCCGTGTTTTACATTCAAACAATGACATTTCTTTTTTAATTACGAAACTTTTAACTTCTTTGTTTGAGTCACTTGAGTCGCTATTTCGTTGTGGCACGCTAATTATTCACTTGCAATGAATGGAAATTCCGTATTGTTATCCTCCACCTTATTTTATTATAAATATTGAAAAGATTTCGTTTTGAATAAGGCACACTCTTATTGTACGTCTATCCAATCGGTGAGATTAGTGGTAGAAATAATACTTCAACTGGACAGACTAACAAAAATGCTATTGCGAAGTTAAGTATATCGGATATGCCGACGGGCACAGTATAAGAGATAAATCTTATGACGCATCCGCCCTGTCATTGGATTGATGGACAGACATAACCTCAGATAGAAATGCGTGGACTCGTATTGCAAATCCAATTGCGACAGAGTTACAAAAATAAAACTACAATCTATTGAGCAGATCTACAGACAGAGCCATTTTATGGTGATGTTAGGTGACACTTAATCTGTACGTTTAACAGTGGAAATGTTTTTTTATATGTTAAGCATGATAAACTGATGAATGGATAGAATCTCATATGAAACCCTATTTCAAACTTACGGGTGCAGTTGAAAGGAATTGCTATTTTAAATATAAGCCTAAAATATACAAAAAGGTATTTTAAACTGAGAAAATAAATACTATTTAAAAATTAAAGCGAAATATTGAAGAAAATGCCACTGCAAATTTAAAAGAACAACTCAAAGAAAATATTTGACACTTACGGAGAGAAGTAAAAAAAGATGTAATTTAAATATAAGGAAGACTACCCAAAGTAAAAGTTATTCAAAACTTGCGAAGATATCCCAAAGTAAATTCTGTTTAAATATTAAGGGGCAACCCATAGAATATGATATTTAAAATTTGAGAAGACAGATCAAATAAAATCCTAATTTACTATTAAGGGGATAGTCCAAAGAAAATATTTCGGATTTGAGAAGACAGTCACAAATAAAATCCTATTTAAATACTAACGGAACTGTCCAAAGAAAATATTATAAATTCGAGAAGACAGATTAAATAAAATCCTATTTAAGCATTAAGGGGACGGTCCAAAGAAAATATATAAAATTTGAGAAAACAGCTCAAATAAAATCCTATTTAAATATTAAAGGGGACAGTCCAAAGAAATTATTTCAAATTTTAGAAGACAGATCAAATAAAATCCTATTTCAATATAAAGGGGACAGCCCAAAGAAAATATTTCAAATTTGAGAAGACAGCTCAAATATAATCCTGTTTCAATATTAAGAGGACAGTCCAAAGAAAATATTTCAAATTAGAGCAGACAGAGCAAATAAAATCCTATTTAAATATTAAGAGGACAGTCCAAAGAAAATGTTTAAAATGTGACAAGACAGATCAAATAAACTCCCATTTAAATATTAAGGGACAGTCCAAAGAAAATATTTTAAATTTGATAGGACAACTCAAACAAAATCCTATTTAAATATTAAGGGGGCAACCCAAATAATATATTATTTCCAAATTGAGAGAACAACTTAAATAAAATCCTATTTAAATATTAAGCCCAAAGAAAATATTTATTCAAACTTGAGAGTACAGCTCCAGAAAATGTTATTTAAATAGGAGCGGGAGAACTCAAGGAAAATACCATTTAAGTATTAAAGAACTAGACCCCCCGTATGAAAGTCGTATCAAACTCCAAGAACATTCCAAAGAGAATTACATTTCAAACTTGACGGGGCAGCCCAAAGGATATGCTATTCTAAACTTTAAAGAACAACGCAACGAAATTTTTTTCAAAAGTCAGGGGATAGCTAATAGAAAATAACATATAAAACTTAACTCGGGAGTAGAAATAAAAGGTTATCTTAAACTTCCCACCGGACTACAACTTTGATGTGTTCAAGTCCAATGTTAACAAATTCCTAATGAACCGCCCCCTTAAGTAAACACTTGATCAAATCTCCACACTAACGTAATGTACTTGCAATAACCCTTATCCCTGAGTGGCTTCCGGGCCGTGATAAGTGGTGATCTCTGTGTAAAAAAAAAACAAAAAAAACTTAACCGTTACGGAGAGAAGCAAAAACAAATGCAATTTGAATATTAAGAAGACAACGAAAATCTCTTTCCTAAATTGAGAGGACAATTCGAAGAAAATCCTATTTAAATATTAAAGGGACTGCCAAAAGAAAATATTATTTCAAACTTGAGGTGACAACTCAAAGCAAATGTCATTTAAATATTAAAGAGCTAGGTCCCCACCTCAAAAGTCGTATTAAACTCGAGGAAACATCCCCAAAAGAATTACATTTCAAACTTGACGGGGCATCCCAACAGAAAATGCTATTCTAAACTTAGAAGAACCGCACAAAGAAAATTATATTTCAAACTTTAGAGGATAGCTTATAGAAAATGATATTTAAAACTTAACTTGGAAGTAGAAAGAAAAGTTTATCCAAAACGTCACCGTAATAAATAATATTTCTAACATTAGCTTAATTGATCCAAGAAAATTCTATTTCAATTTTAGTGTGAAAATCTGTAGTAGTCGCTATTTCAGAATAAAGATGATACCTATCAAATAAAATGTTTTTTATACTTAAATATAGCGAACTGAAGAAAATATTTTCAACTTAAGCTTGTCAGTCCAAATGAAATGATATTAAGTACTCAATCGTGTCTAGAAAAATGTTATTTCAAATATAGACCATCCTATTCGAAATATTAGAGTATTACTCTCCAAAAATATGTTATTTGTAACTAAAGCGAGCCAAACACACAAGTAAACCTCTTCAAACTTAATATTAAATAGAAAAAGTGCTATTTCAAATGATACGTGACTGTTCATAAAAATGCTATCTCAAACTCAAACGGTTAACTTTCAAGAAATTGCTTAAGCCGAGCCTTCCTAAGTAATGTTCAAATAATGACAGGTGGAAAAAATAGGGGAGAATAGTAGCGACGATCAAACCCAGAAAACCGTCAAGACAGCAAGTTATAATGAACGAAATAATTTACATAGTTAGAGACACAGATGAAAACATACTTTTTTCGTGAACGATTGAATTGTGTTATTGCATTGTTCGAATTATTGAACGAGGACAAAATAATAAAAACGAAAAATTAATACGTTTATTTGCTTTTCTTCGTGTCTTCTGTGGTCTAAGAATAATAACAACTAGAAAGAAAATAGACAATTAATTAGCAAAGACAAACGAGACAGTCATGTAGGCATCTGTATGGTACGAATTTATCTAGAGAAAGTTCTATTTACCTATAAGTAGATAGATTTTAATAATCTCTATATATTTTCTTATTTAAAATAATACTTTTCTAGCAATATTGTCCTCATAAAATGTTTATTAATGATTCAAGTATTGATATCGTTCTTAGACAAATTATAATATTGTTCTGATGACGATGTGTACGGGATTTAAGCAGTTGGTCATTTATTTGATGCACATGTTTGAACTAAAATATCTTAAAAACTACAAACACATCAGTTATATCATTAAAACAAGCAACCATGTGCTCTCTAAAATGTTATACATATTCACGATATTACCCAATGAGCATTCACCAGTAATTCAGTGAAGCATCTTCGCTTCTAACGCACGTTCAAAATAGAGTTTTAAAGGTCTCACACTGTCAATATCTGCAACAGATTAACATTTTTAGATTGTAAATGCATAAGTGTTGTCATCATAACAATGCGATTGTCAATACCTTTGATCCATTCGGGGTGAATAAAAATAGGAGGCCTTACTTTTGGAGCATCGCTCGTATTTAATTTCCGTGCTAATATGTTTCGGTTTTTAATTAGTTGAATAATTTTTCAGACAACATTGTTAACATAACAATGTATTTAAGCTTCATCCACTTTTATAATCACTTAATCAATGTAGTTTTTTTTTTATTATTTCGTGTATTCACATGTACTTTTCAAATTGATTTTATTATATTTTTCTTTTAACATTTTACACAATATAAAGTGTCGTATTTTTTGTTAGATTTTTTAATATAAAATATTTTTATGACTATTTATTTTTATTTTTATTCTTATAGATTTTTTAAAATATATTTTAAATAGAAAATTCTGTTTAGTTTTGCACACCGTGATAGTGCCCGGATACCATCAGATTTTTTTTGTCAACGTGTTTATATTAATTATTCATTTTTATGTATTTTATTTATTTATTTTATTATTTTGTCTACTTTTTTACAACGTTTTATTTACTCTTTTCTCTTTGAATTCGCATTGAGGAATACACACCATAAAAGGAATTGTTTTTCGGAACTTCTTTTGTGAAGACACCCATGCGTTTATTTTGTGTTTTGCCACCAATTCTTTATGGTTCCTTTGTCTTTCTTTCACCATTTTCTCCAGCTACCACCATTGTAAGCGCCAAAAATGCTTCTCTTATCCGAAGCCGAATCCCAAAATTAACCAATCCGTTTCATGTCGATTTTTATTAATTCGCTTTTGTGCCAATATTTAGTCATTGCACAAAACGCGCGAACACATTCACAAAGAATAACACAGCTTTTCACAAATTCTATGATAAACAGAAAATCACAAAAATGCGTTTTTTTTTAATTTAGATTCGACCATGCATTATTTCGTAGGCTTTGTCTACCAGTCTATCATGCTTTAGTTTAAAATAGCAGCTTTGTTCGTCTGTCGGAAGCTCAAAATATAATTTTATTTTAGCGGCTATACTTAATTGCTAATACATTTTACGTAATCTTTAGCAAAAAGATGTTGTTTCAAGTTCTCTCGTCTTCATCTACAAACACCTCATGAATATTTAAACATCTTCTCTCACAATGTTACATTTAAATTTATGCATGTTGGTAGAATCGGGAAACAGGGAGCCAAAAATTGAATTCCAAATGCAAACAGTTGGATGAAATACACCTTCAGGCATCTGAGTATTTAAACAGTAAATCTGTATGTTTTGCTGCTTTTTCGATTATTCGGGGAATTCAAAGTTGAAGGAGCACAACTGCAGACGGGATACATATGCACTGACATATGAGTAAATATCAATCGCTTACAATATATATATATATATATATATATATATATATATATATAATAAATTCCACAGCCAAACAACGTCGCAGCCCACAAGAGCCATGACAGTCAAAGAACCGGAAGTCCAAGACACGAGTTTCGCCCTCATTTGGGCTCATCAGTTAGATACATCCGAACTCAGGATTCGAAACCCGAGCCTCTTGCATGCAAGGCAAGTACTGTATCAACTAATATATATATATATATATATATATATATATATTAGTATATATATATTAGTATATATATATTAGTATATATATATATATATTAGTATAAATATAAATATATATATTAGTATATATATGTATATATATATATACATAACTACTTAATTTACTCACATAAAATTAATATACGAGAGTATATATATATATATTAGAAATGGGACAATTCCAATGTTTTTCTCGATTCCGATACAATTACCGATTCTAATTCCGATTCTTTATAAATCTCTGATTATCGTAAAAAAAGATTCTTTATAAATCTCTAAATATTTAACTATATAATTATATTTTTTCTGATTATCGTAAAAAAGTAAATGTGCAAGTATTTTCCTAAACGTAAAGATGTACTTGTGGCGGAAGATCTATCGATTTTAGTTTTACTATTAGTTTAAAATCTATAAATATTTATTATTTTGTCATTATTACCAGCAATGGAAAATTAAGCTTTAAACAAAATCAAATAAAAAAGAAAATTAAAAGAATCGTTTTAGCATTGGAAAATCGGTAGCCGTTTTTCCGATTCGGTTGCCGATTTCGATTAATCGTCCCAATACTAATATATATATATATATATATATATATATATATATATATATATATATATGCATATATATATATATTAGTATATATATATTAGTATATATATATATATATATATATATTAGTATATATATATTAGTATATATATATATATATATATATATATATATAACTACTTCATTTACTCACATAAAATTAATATACGAGAGTATAAATTTATGCGTAAACTTTAAGTATTTATTCAAAAGTGCTCAATACGTAGGTAGAGCTAGTTAGTAAGTTATAAAATGTATATGGCGATTAAGCTACACTGAATATTCCGCGTTTCATCCACTCCAGAACCCTTCAGGCTTATGCGCGAATTCTGTGGTTGTTTGTCGTTTTACTTACTATATATATATATATATATATATATATATATATATATATATATATATATATATATATATATATATATATATATGTGTGTGTGTGTGTGTGTGTGTGTGTGTGTGAAGCTATTTAAAAAAAGGAAAATTAGAAAAGCTGCTGACCACAGTCAGCTTTTTAAGCAAGGATATTGAAATAGACATTAGAATGGAAGTGTGGATATTATTTATCCCGAGCCATTTCAGATAAATTGAGAGAGAGAATGAAACCAAATTAAACGGTGCGGATCTGTCAACATTTTAGAGAATATTTTAAAATAAATATTATTAAAGTATTTAGAGAGAATTCTTAATAATATAGGATTATATAATTGTCTGTTACTTTTCTACATATGCTTGGTAAACTGAAATTAAATATGTAATGCGCACACACGCACACACGCACACGCGCACACATGCAGCCACAAGGAAACAGACAGAAATATGCACTTAATAACACAGAAAAGATACCATATACATATATTAAGGGACACATTTGGTGCCTAGTAATACGATTACATGAATAGTTTTTGTATATGTATTCAAAACTGCAATTGAAGCACATGTCCCTATGCGGAAATATGATAGAAAGCCCGATTCTCCTCAATGGTTTATTTCGACTTGCGCAACTGCCATTGCTCAAAGGCAGCATGCATACCGCAAATTTAACAGACAGAAGTATATAGCAACCAGAAGTAACGTTAATAAAGAAATAGTGACAGTTAAGAGAGAATTTACTGAAAGCACTAAAAAACGCATCGAAGCACAAAAATTAGGAACTCGCGACATCTGGAAAATCTACAACAGTGTAGTAAATAAAGGGCAATCAACAATTCCCCCACTAACCAACGGTCACGAGGTTATTTGCACAGCAACCGAGAAGGCTAACATGCTTGCCAGTCGGTTTGCCTCAAACTCCACACTGGACCCTCTCAACCACCCCCTACCTGACTTTCCTGTGCGGACAGACGCCATGCTAGACGATCTGAAAATCCCCCCTGCTCAGGTGCATACTATCATAAAAAATCTTGACACTTCAAAAGCATGTGGACCCGATCTCATCCCAGCTGTGCTATTAAAATATGCTCAGCCGAAGTAGCTTCAGTTCTCTGCAAACTCTACAACAAATGCCTTAATGAATCTTGCTTTCCGGGCTGTTGGAAAACTGCTTCTGTGGTACCAGTTTTCAAAAATTCTGGTGAAAGAAGTGACCCACTAAATTATTGCCCCATTAGCCTCCTCCCACTTTTGCCAAAATATTTGAGACCTTAATTAACCATGCTCTAGTCCATCGACTTACAGATGCTAAACTTCTGACTGACCAACAATATGATTTAGACAAGCCCGTTCCACAGCAGACATCCTAACTGTAATCTCTGAACGTATATACCACTCACTGGACAAAGTCGGAGAGGGCAGAGCGGTAACTCTAGATATATCCAAGGCTTTTTACAGGGTATTGCATGTAAAAAAATATAATGTCAGCATTAACTGAAACCACACGGAATAGTAGAGAGGGGGGACTTATTGCCACCCAACTTCCAGTGAAGACGGTTTCATCGAAAAGTCAGTTGCAAACACTGTTGCGATAAGGAAAATTCTTTTGTAAATATCAAAAGAGGTGGAAAGTACTCGATATCTAGGGAGACTTGTTTTCACTCAAACTCCAGAGAACACCACATATTCTTGTATGTGAGCAATCTTTGATAGTGACTTACGTAAGAACTCCTAGAGAGTAATACTAATAATCGTAGCAGTAATGTTACTAGTACTTTTTATGGCTGTGGTCTTCATATTAGGTTTGTGCAAAAATAATGTCGTTTATTGACGTTCAAATATATATAGCCGTAAAACGCAATGGTGAGAAGCCTTGACTGCCATTTGGGCGGTTGGGTTTCGATCCTGGCTTAGGGCAGTTGCCTGTATAGCCGCACTGATGAGCTGTGAAACAGCGAAACAGTACTGTATGTAGATAACTACACGCACACACGCACACACACATAATTATAAAACCCAAATGACCATGTAACGATGAATGTAACCCACATTCCGGTTTACGACATCCGGTTACGCTTGTGCGCATAATCTGCACACTGAAATATTAACGTTATTATTTCGAAATTATTATTTTACATGGGAAGAGTGGGGTTTAAAATAACTTAAATGTAATACAGAAATGAACAATGTAAAAAAACAGACAGTATTAACAATTGTTTATTTGGATAATTTAAACGCGAAAAAAAAATTGGAACGCTGAAATATTAACGTTACTATTTCGAAATTATTATTTAACATGGCAAGAGTGGGGTTTAAAATAAGCAAAAAACAAAAGAACAATTGGGAGGCTGAAATATTAACGTTATTATTTCAAAATTATTATTTAACACGGGAAGAGTGGAGTGGGGTTTAAAATAACTTAAACGTAATACAGAAATGAACGATGTAAAAAAGCAGATATATCAAAATTTGAATTTAGCTATAAGTATTATGGCATCTGTTCAGTGCACATTTACCTATAAGTATGGACAACACTTATAATTCAGTAACTGTAATTTGTTTTTCAAAAATAATCAATTATAATAAACAGAACGACTCATAGAAATCTATCTATATTCTTTTTTCATTTTAATATACTTTCATAGAAATGTTTCTGTTATGTCAGAAAAATACCTATTTTCTTTATGTCACAAGTGTCACGCTCATACATGAATTCCATAGCTAATATAACATACTGACCCAACAGGTCAGAGGTAGTCTAGTATATATATATATATATATATATATATATATATATATATATATATATATATATAAACAACATTGTTTTTGAACCAACCTAACAATTAGAATTAATCTTAGAAAATTCCGAAGAAACTAATTACCCTAGATTGCTATTGTGGAATAGAACTTCCATATAGAAGACGATTAAGAATAATCCCTAAACCTAACCCTAATCCCAATGCGGTAAATAGTGACGATAAATGCCGACCGGAAAGAAATATGAAAAGGAAGAAAATATGAATAGAGAAGAAAGAATGTTTTCAATAACGGAGAAAAAGAAAAGCGGAAGTATAAATATAAAAACAGGAGTTGCGCCAAAAAGACGAAATACGGAATCATTTGTTCGTATGCGAAAAAACGGGAGGGAATACGTGGCAGATTTGAGTAAATGCTGAATTAGGTCGGGGGGGGGTACGCATTCATTATACGAGCGAAATCATAGACAATAGTGCGTCTTGAGATAAAAGACGACCTGTAACAATGGCGTACCCCATACATTTTTAAAATGGTAGGACGCTCTGTCCGTCTGTCCGTTTTGCTGATAGGTCCAGTATATCTTCTAGAGGAAACAAGATTTAAATAACATTGTCAACGCTAAGTGCCCATTACGAAGTCATTTTATTTTTATTGCATGTAACCATAGCTCTCAACGAGTTCCTTGTTCAGTCTTTAACATTTACGTTTTAAAAATGCATGTTCATCGACCTGTAATTGTTAAGTTTCCTAGAAAATTATACCAAAGTTTATCCTATATCTTTAAAAATCCACCATTCGTCCATGTATGGAGTATTGTTGACACATTTGGACTGATATTTTTACTAATCTCCCATTCTTAGGCGGAGTCAAAAATACAGTCTCAAATCTTATAAATCCCGCACTATTTTTAAAAATTACATTTTCACCCCAAACAAGGCACATTGCCACTTTGATGTAAGGGGCTACTATCAAGGACCAAAGCTACAGGGGTACTATGTGGGGAGTTGGGCAGCAAGGTGTTTGTATACTTTACACTTGAACTTCTGCATGTAAGTATATTTGAGGAAGCAGGGACCCGGAAGGGAATTCCAAAGTCTAGCACTTCTGGGGAAGAAACAACTTCAGTAGAATGCTCGCTTACATCTAGGGATCTCTACTGTGAAAGGGTGGGATTTAGCTACTCGTCGGGTTTGTTGGGGATATTTACGTCGAAAGGGTACAAGTGCTTGGAGTTCGTCGAAGCATTCACCATTAAAATACTTGTAGAACAGGCAGAAGGATTCAACATTTCATCGAGGGGACAGAGACTGAAGCTTAGATGACAGTTCAGGACCTATCAGGTTGGCGACTCTTTTGGACCTTGTCTAGGAGCGAAAGACTAGTAGCAGATGCACCAGCCCAAAATGACAACATACATACGAATGGTGGCCTTATAGAGGTACAGGTGACCGTTATTTACAAGGTTCGTATCGTTACAAGTACTTTAATGGGAGGTGCTTTGATGAACTCGAACTCCTTCGGCGTACATAATCCAGACTAACCTGAAAAGCAGCAACTTCCCAACCCCTTTCATTGTAGAGCTCTCTAGATGCTGGATGGCTTTCTACTCTAATAGATTTTTCTACTCGGACTGGTAGACCTTTCCTGTTTCTTGCTTCGCTGATTGCACTAACATGCAGAAATGTAAATATGATGTGAAAAGCCATATTGCTGCTCAACTCCTTTCAGCCCTCTGTTAGATACGATCCTAAATAGTAGCACCTAGCTTTCCAAATGGCAGTATGCCTTATTTGACATGGAGAAGGATTAGCAATAACAGAAAATAAAAAGCTTTTCTCGACAATCTGACGAACTTATTTTAAATGTCATTAGAGATTCGCCTACACAGCTTTAAAAGTATATACGTATGTCGTTTGTTCTGTCGAACGGTCTGTCACGCTTACATGTGAAATAATATCTTTATATCTAAATAGCATTTTGATTGCTAAACGTGCAACTTGAATTATAGCATTTGAATCTTTTGATCTATTTAAGAACATATTAAGGGTCCTTGTTTGTCGGCCACATTTAAGTTTGGAAAAAAATAGTGAGTCTGTCACGCGTAGGTTTGTTGAAGCACTTTTAGATCCGTTTGTAATCTCATTTCGTCAGTCTATAGCAATAGATTCTGAAATCTCATTTTGATAGTCTGTCACACTGGAGTTTGATTTAGCATTTTTGTCTGTCATACTCAGGTTTGATATTTGATTTTCTTGCAGTTTGTCACACTTAAACTTAAAAAAGCATTTTCACCGGTCTGCCAGACTTAAATTTGTACTAGCATTTTCATACGTCTTTCACAATGAAGTTTGAAATAGAATCTTTTTAGTCTGTCACACGTAAGTTTGAAACATAAATTTTTCCAGCCTGTCAGGCTTAAGTTTGAAATGGCATTTTAGTCAATCTATACCACATTTACGTCTAGCAAATATTTTTTCTTCGTTCGTGATTCTTTATAAGAAGCTTCGTCCGTAATTATGCTACGGGTTAAGGTTAATATCATTATAGGTTAAGAATATGGTTTTGTTTGACTACTCACTGAGATTCAATGGCCGTATCTTATTTTAGACTAAATCGTTAAATAAAATGTTCATTGATAAAAACACAGATACTATGGACGTTCTTAAGCATGTGCATTCTTCTTTTGTTTTTGAATGAATGGCTAATCCTATAACAATCGGTGCTGCGTGTACGGTTGTCTGGTATCGGGTAAAAATTGGGAATTGCAACGGAAAAGTTTCGCGCGGCGGGAAATTTGAGCGGCAGATCGTGGCTGCTTTTGGAACGTATCGGAATGCTGGACAAAAAGAACGCGTTTGATGATTGAAAGGAATTCTTGGAAAATTATGAGAAAGCGCTAAAACAAAGAATTTAGGAAATTATAAAATATAGAATATCGGAAATTAATCACTATATTTGACGAAGTTGGCCAACACAAAAGGGATTATGTTTAAAGAAAATAATCGAAAACATTATATTCTTCTGTAGTTCATTTCTTGCTGAGTTCCCTGTTAATTTTTTGTTTTAAACGTGGTTTTATTTCTCTAATTTTAAACTATTTTTATATAGATTTCTAACTTTTTTCTTTATGACTTCTAATCTCTCTAGTATTTTTTGCTCTTAAGATTCGTTCTTAAAACTTTTTAATGATTCTACTTTTCTAACTTTTTGGGGAGATTATAACTTTTTATAACTTTTTATAACTTTTTATAAATTTGGATTTTTTTTTCTAAATTATGCAGTAACAGTTTTATCTTCCTGTTTTGACGAATCTTCATTCTCGCTTATTTATCTTTATCTCATTAAATTGGTTTAGGACGAACTTGACGAAAAAGATAAAAATGTAGATATTCTTCTTGGCTTAAAAGAATGACGAAACACAGATAAATGAACATTTAGCAATATATCTTTATTGCCGATGAATGTGAAGGTCGGTTGTTTGTATGGAAGGAGTTTCATGCATACAAATTCGACGAATTGATTTTTCTGAGGCCTAAAATCGTCAATCAACCCATACAATTTTCCGTTCATTTAAATGACTGACTTCGTTCGACTTGATTGCACCTGTGTAAACTTTTGCTGAAAATAACTTTTACTTGTCTAGTTCCTAACAATCGATCAAGTTTGTTGTTTCTTTCCAATTTCTGGTGCAATGAGCATAAGTTTTTTTTATATAATTATTATAATTATTTTGTATTAGTTTTTGCATTTGGCGCCAGTTGTAGGTCTTTGTCAAAGTTATTTCGCGATACATACGGCCTACGTATTAAACATGATATAAAGTTTATAATCTTTATTAAAATAAGCGTTATTAAAACAATCTTTATCAAAATAAGCTTTATTAAAATAAGCTTTATTAAAATAATCTTTATTAAAATAAGCTTTATTAAAATAATCTTTATTAAAATAATCTTTATTAAAATAAGGTTTATTAAAATAAGCTTTATTAATATAAGGTTTATTAAAATAAGGTTTATTAAAATAAGCTTTATTAAAATAAGCGTTATTAAAATAAGCTTTTTAAAAATAAGCTTTATTAAAATAAGCTTTATTAAAACAATCTTTATTAAAATAAGCTTTATTAAAATAAGGTTTATTAAAATAAGGTTTATTAAAATAATCTTTATTAAAATAAGCTTTATTAAAATAAGCTTTATCAAAATAAGGTTTATTAAAATAATCTTTATTAAAATAAGCTTTATTAAAATAAGGTTTATTAAAATAAGCTTTATTAAAATAAGCTTTATCAAAATAATCTTTATTAAAATAATCTTTATTAAAATAATCTTTATTAAAATAAGCTTTATTAAAATAATCTTTATTAAAATAAGGTTTATCAAAATAATCTTTATTAAAATAATCTTTATTAAAATAATCTTTATTAAAATAAGGTTTATTAAAATAAGGTTTATTAAAATAAGCTTTATTAAAATAAGCTTTATCAAAATAATCTTTATTAAAATAATCTTTATTAAAATAATCTTTATTAAAATAATCTTTATTAAAATAATCTTTATCAAAATAATCTTTATTAAAATAATCTTTATTAAAATAATCTTTATTAAAATAATCTTTATTAAAATAAGGTTTATTAAAATAAAGTTTATTAAAATAAGCTTTATCAAAATAATCTTTATTAAAATAATCTTTATTAAAATAAGGTTTATTAAAATAAGCTTTATTAAAATAAGCTTTATCAAAATAATCTTTATTAAAATAATCTTTATTAAAATAATCTTTATTAAAATAATCTTTATTAAAATAAGGTTTATTAAAATAAGGTTTATTAAAATAAGCTTTATTAAAATAATCTTTATTAAAATAATCTTTATTAAAATAATCTTTATTAAAATAAGCTTTATTAAAATAATCTTTATTAAAATAGGCTTTATTAAAATAAGCTTTATTAAAATAAGCTTTATTAAAATAATCTTTATTAACATAAGCTTTATTAAAATAAGGTTTATTAAAATAAGCTTTATTAATATAAGGTTTATTAAAATAAGCTTTATTAAAATAAGCTTTATTAAAATAAGCGTTATTAAAATAAGCTTTTTAAAAATAAGCTTTATTAAAATAAGCTTTATTAAAATAATCTTTATTAAAATAATCTTTATTAAAATAAGGTTTATTAAAATAAGGTTTATTAAAATAAGCTTTATTAAAATAAGCTTTATCAAAATAAGGTTTATTAAAATAATCTTTATTAAAATAAGCTTTATTAAAATAAGGTTTATTAAAATAAGCTTTATTAAAATAAGCTTTATCAAAATAATCTTTATTAAAATAATCTTTATTAAAATAATCTTTATTAAAATAAGCTTTATTAAAATAATCTTTATTAAAATAAGGTTTATCAAAATAATCTTTATTAAAATAATCTTTATTAAAATAATCTTTATTAAAATAATCTTTATTAAAATAAGGTTTATTAAAATAAGCTTTATTAAAATAAGCTTTATCAAAATAATCTTTATTAAAATAATCTTTATTAAAATAAGGTTTATTAAAATAAGCTTTATTAAAATAAGCTTTATCAAAATAATCTTTATTAAAATAATCTTTATTAAAATAATCTTTATTAAAATAATCTTTATTAAAATAAGGTTTATTAAAATAAGGTTTATTAAAATAATCTTTATTAAAATAATCTTTATTAAAATAATCTTTATTAAAATAAGCTTTATTAAAATAATCTTTATTAAAATAGGCTTTATTAAAATAAGCTTTATTAAAATAAGCTTTATTAAAATAATCTTTATTAACATAAGCTTTATTAAAATAAGGTTTATTAAAATAAGCTTTATTTATATAAGGTTTATTAAAATAAGGTTTATTAAAATAAGCTTTATTAAAATAAGCGTTATTAAAATAAGCTTTTTAAAAATAAGCTTTATTAAAATAAGCTTTATTAAAATAATCTTTATTAAAATAAGCTTTATTAAAATAAGGTTTATTAAAATAAGGTTTATTAAAATAATCTTTATTAAAATAAGCTTTATCAAAATAAGGTTTATTAAAATAATCTTTATTAAAATAAGCTTTATTAAAATAAGGTTTATTAAAATAAGCTTTATTAAAATAAGCTTTATCAAAATAATCTTTATTAAAATAATCTTTATTAAAATAATCTTTATTAAAATAAGCTTTATTAAAATAATCTTTATTAAAATAAGGTTTATCAAAATAATCTTTATTAAAATAATCTTTATTAAAATAATCTTTATTAAAATAATCTTTATTAAAATAATCTTTATTAAAATAAGCTTTATTAAAATAAGCTTTATCAAAATAATCTTTATTAAAATAATCTTTATTAAAATAAGCTTTATTAAAATAATCTTTATTAGAATAATCTTTATCAAAATAATCTTTATTAAAATAATCTTTATTAAAATAATCTTTATTAAAATAATCTTTATTAAAATAATCTTTATTAAAATAAGCTTTATTAAAATAAGCTTTATCAAAATAATCTTTATTAAAATAATCTTTATTAAAATAAGGTTTATTAAAATAAGCTTTATTAAAATAAGCTTTATCAAAATAATCTTTATTAAAATAATCTTTATTAAAATAATCTTTATTAAAATAATCTTTATTAAAATAAGGTTTATTAAAATAAGGTTTATTAAAATAATCTTTATTAAAATAATCTTTATTAAAATAATCTTTATTAAAATAAGCTTTATTAAAATAATCTTTATTAAAATAGGCTTTATTAAAATAATCTTTATTAAAATAATCTTTATTAAAATAATCTTTATTAAAATAATCTTTATCAAAATAATCTTTATTAAAATAATCTTTATTAAAATAATCTTTATTAAAATAATCTTTATTAAAATAAGCTTTATTAAAATAAGCTTTATTAAAATAATCTTTATTAAAATAATCTTTATTAAAATAATCTTTATTAAAATAAGGTTTAGCTACATTTGATAAGTTATGTTGTTTCTTACATTTGTCAGCAAGTCAACATTTTTGTCAAAATCATTTCTTCGTACACACGGCATCGATATTTAACAAAAATAACTTGAAGTGCAACTCTTGCAGGACAGCCGAAAAGAAACTCTTAATTGTACGTCCAGTCGTTGTGGGACGAACTGCTGAGAATATATAGGCAAAAGTCCATCAATTTTGCAAATAAAAATTTAAGAAGTTTTGTTTTCATATTTTTATTATCATTCGTATTAAATGTGACTTGGATTTCGCATTTTTTCCCGTTTTCAACACATTACCGATTCTTATTCTTTTTAAATTTAAAATATTTAATTGGAGAATTGTTGTTTAATGTGTGATTTTAAAATTACTCTAAAACTCCTGTGTAATGTTAGCATATAACAAAGAAAAATACACTGGAAAACCTATATTATTTTATTTTGTTTTACACGGTGATCACCACTTATCAAGGCCCGGAAGCCACTCAGGGATAAGGGTTATTGTATGTACAGTACGTTAGTGTGGGGATTTAATGAAAGTGTCTACTTAAGGGGGCGGTTCATCATGAATTTGTTTACGTTGGACTTGAAGACATCCAAGTTGTAGTCAGGTAGGACGCAGGTAGACGGAACAGAGTTCCACAGGCATACAGTTCTAAGAGAGAAGCTTTGTTCATGGAATCTACGTTTTGATATAGGCACAGGTAAAGAGTGGGGAAAGTTTTTGACAGTGGAATCAGCTAGACGGGTGTTTTTTGTAAAAGATTGGCGAGGGGGGGACTAGAGATTGGAGCTCAGACGAGGACCTGCCATGGAAATAATGATAAAACAAAAATAGGCTCGCAACGTCTCTTCTATGGGAGAGAGGTTGCAGGGAAGAGAAAAAGGCACCCCCTAATAAGCCATGAAGTCTATTTTGTATTCTATCAAGGCAGGATAGGCTGCTCTTAGCAGCTCCTGCCCAGATATGGCAACAATATTCCATCCTTGGACGTACTTGGCTTTTATATAGATAGAGAATTGCATCAATAGTGAGATATCTTCTGGGGCGGTATAAGGATCCCACCATCTTTCCAGCGACCTTGGCAACAGACTTGATGTACGTGTTCCATTTCAGATCAGGAGTAAAGGAGTAAATCTTTGTAAATAATTTTCCTTACACGTTTTATCTGTCATTGATAGAAAATTGTGAGAAACTAAATATTTATTTCTCTTTTAAAACAAAACGGATTTCGTTATTTTATCGTAAATTGATAAAATGTTATTTGATCATCAACAATTTTAAATAGTCGATCATAATTATGTCAAAAAAGTAAACAGGATAAAAACAGTGGTTTGAAAAAAAAACATGGACATTCTTTATAATGTTACTATTTAGAAAAGTATTCTTCAACATAGACACAATTTTTAAACTATTCTTTCTGTCAAATACTGTCCATATTTTTATCCTAATTATAAAAAATTAATCTACTGCCAATATACGAAACATATAATAGGGAGAACACTTTTACTATAAAAAACACAGAATACTGTTAATAATAGTATTACCTGTAATAATTCTAATGGCAAATTTATTCATTAAACCATTTAGCTAATTTAGCCACCCCAACTAAGATTGTGTTTTTGTGGTGATTACGTGGGAACACCGTGGAAAGATAAAATTAGGAATTATTTTAGAAGTTAGACTAAGATATCAATTTTGTATATAAGTTTTACGTAACATGATAATCCTATCTAGCCCATTCTAACTTTCAGTAATATTGACGTAATCTTATAATCGCTTAAAATCGCTGATAATCGCTTAAAAAGTAGGTTTCTAGCCAATGAAATAAACGCAAACGATTTCTCTCCCAGAGCAAAATATTTTAGGATAACTATTCAACAACGCTAAATAGTTTCAGAAATAAAAGATGATTTTATGCTAAATTCTTTTGTGAAACTAATCCCCGCACTTTAAATCCTTAAATAATTTATTTTAATTCAGATGTTCACAAAAAAATGAAAACTCTCAATTTAGTGGAAGGGGGGATTTGGCGGTAACCGATAAAACCTCATCAAAATAATTTGAACACCAAAACCTCACTACGATACAATAAATGAATTCAAAATGTTTAATATATGATTTTTTTAATAATTATCAGTAAATGTTTATCAGTGTTTTTTTTTTCTCGATAAAAATATTTTCACTTCATTTTAAAATATTTTCTGGTACTTTGTAAATACCGCATTTTAATGAAATTATCGGTGTTTGTTTATTATTTGTAAACTATTTTGTGAAAACTTAAAACATTTTGTTATGAAAGAAAATAATTAGACTTCGGCATCTGTAATCATTCAACCAAAACGAAAAATGTGATTCTCCATTTACAGGCGATGACACGTAAACAGCTTACTTTCAATTAAACATAAAATGTTTACCCGTTTTTTTAGTCAGACAATGTTTTAAGGACATGTAACCAATTTTATTTGTTATAAATCTGTGCCATGTTTTGTATGAAATTTGTGTACGAAATCTGACAGTGTTATGAAAATACATTTCCTTCGTACTACTAACCCTAATACCTAGTTGTAATACAAAAAATAAAACTATTATCTGTAGCTTCATGATTAATGTAGTTTGTATCTCTAAATTGTCCTCTTTTTATAACTAGCATATTTTATATAGAAGGTGATATTAAATAAGTATCACTGATCGACATTGTTATCTGTTATTTGGCATATATATATATATATATGTATATATATATAATTATATATATATATATAATGTATAGTATGTCAGGTCATGTCATATGCTACTGGTACCATGTCATCCAGTACTACCTGCCTCATGGTCGGGTCACCAGCGACTAAACTGGTTCCCCCACCAGACTTGTTTGGTGAGGAGGGCGGCTAGTCTCCCTGAAGGATTAAAACAAAACCTTCCAAAGGGCGAATGAACTCTTTTTCTGGGTCAACGGCCAACTAGCACCGTGTATATTTGTGTGTGTGTATATGTGTATTGGAGTGGAGAGGGCTCCCGTAAGCCGTGGTGAAGGCAACCTTTCTAGGAGAAGCAAATCTCTAATTTATAAAACCATAAAGCGGAAGACCAGTACCCACATTAAGCTGGTCTGCAGTTTAATTTGTTTCTGGCTATCTTGCTCTTGCTTGTTGCTGGATCTCAACATTTTGAACCGAGAGAGAGAGACTTAGCTGTCGTACAAAGCTAAGACTCTGTAACATCATATTTGTATAGATACTCCCTCAGACATTTGGAATCATGGATTTTAAATGTCTGAGGGAGTGGCACTCGTCTGACAAGACGTTGCAATCATCATCATCATATATGAAATAAAATAAAAATATCAGCGATGGTTGACGTTATGTTGTTTTGAAAAAAGAAAAACCGAATGAATTTATGAAATAATCAACGTTTCGTCCCTATTGCAGAGGACATCCTCAGGATATTAAAAGGAAAAATGCAAAAAAAACCCCCAAAAAAACGATCATAGACCATACGAAAATGAAAAGAAAACAGTGTTAGAATCCTACCCATATCGGGATGTGTATGGGAAGGTTGGGTTGTTCAATGTTTATATATATATATATATATATATATATATATATATATATATATATATATATATATATATATATACACTTTTAAAAATACGTTAAATAAATATGTACACTTTTTTCTCTCTAATCTTATTCATTTTGTTTAAATTATTTAAGGATTAAGGAAAAACGGTTAACTTTTTTTTTTTACATAGGCATCACCACATTATCAAGGCCCAGAGGCCACTCAAGGATAAGGGTTAAAGAGTGTACAGTAGAAATTGTACAATATAGTAATCATTAGTAATGAAAATTTGGTAAATTTGATAACTTATATGGAACGGCTCATCAAGAACTTATTTACTTTAGACTTGAACACATCCATATTGTAGTCAGCCGGAAAGCAGGAAAACGGAAGACAATTCCACAGGCGTGCAGTTCTAAGAAAGAAGCTTTGTTCATGGAATCTACGTTTAGGTTTAGGCACAGATAAAGAGTGGGGGAAATTATTGATAGTGTTTACAGCTAGACGAGTGTTTCTTGTGAAAGTTTGGCGAGGGGGGACCATAGATTGAAGCTCAGTCGAACACTTTCCATGAAAATAACGATACATCAGAGACAAACTCGCAACATCTCTTCTGTGAGATAGGATCTGTTTTGATATTTTGTTCTTTGATTATTATTTTCCCTATACTAGGGGCTAAATGGTTAGGAGCCCTTTCTTTGCGTAATAGTATTAGTGTTTAATATTAGTATTAACTCTAAAAGTCTTTTTTTAGCTCTATTTATCACGCATTTTATAATTTTCGCATGATCTAAATTAAATGAATGATCGTGTTATGCACAATGGAAAAAGAGTGCATTTGGAAAAAAAGGGTTCTAGAAGACTGCTTTATTATAAGTAAAAATTCCGAAAATAAGAGCGTATTATTTATTCATACTTATATTTACAGAAAGTTTAAATGAGATAATTCATCGGTACCATCGGTTTCAAACCTGATAATAGGGGACCGTTTTAGATTCCTATATCAAGCTCTCTTTAGCCGATACTTATCTGTTTTATAACCGAAATTTGAAACATACACATACATTACAAAGTCTCGTTCAAATCTCGTTTCTTTAAACAACCTTCAAATTCAAATAATGAAATTTTAAAAAATGTATGCTTAATATTTTGGGTGCTAAAAAACAAAAGTAATAGAAAAAAGGGGGAAAAGAAAAAGAAAAAAGAGAAATTATATATGTTTCTGTTATATATTACTCTAATAAATTATCGCGTTACCAATATATGTTTTTGTTTTTAAATCTATAATTAATATGAACTATAATAATTAAAAAATGTTTTATCTTAACCTAATTTCTATATAGTCTAAGGGAGGTAACTTTATAAATGCATGAATGCTAATTATAACCGATAATATTTTTTTTTACACAGTGATCACCACTTATCAAGGCCCGGAAGCCACTCAGGGATAAGGGTCATTGCAAGTACATTACGTTAGTGTGGAGATTTGATGAAGTGTTTACTTAAGGGGGCGGTTCATTAGGAATTTGTTAACATTGGACTTGAAGACATCCAAGTTGTAGTCCGGTGGGAAGCAGGCAGACGGAACAGAGTTCCACAGGCGTGCAGTTCTAAGAAAGAAGCTTTACTCATGGAATCCGCGTTTGGATTTAGGCACAGATATAGAGTGGGGGAAATTTTTCACAGTGGATTCAGCTAGACGGGTGTTTTTCGCGAAAGATTGGCGAGGGGAGACCAGAGATTACAGTTCAGACGAGCACCTGCCATGGAAACAACGATAAAACAAGGACAGGCTCGCAACGTCTCTTCTGTGGGAGAGAGGTTGCAGGGTAGAGAAAAGGGCATCCCCCATTAAGCCACGAAGGCTATTTTGTACTCTGTCAAGACAGGATAGGCTGTTTTTAGCAGCTCCTGCCCAGATATGGCAGGAGTATTCCATCATTGGACGTACTTGGCTTTTATATAGATAGAGAATTGCATCAGTAGTGAGCTATCTTCTGGAGCGGTAGAAGGATCCCACAATTTTTTCAGCGACCTTGGCAACAAACTTGATGTACGTGCTCCATTTCAGATCAGGAGCAAATGTCAAACCCAGAAGCTTGTCAAAATACGGGGCCTCACCAGACGAGAGCCATCTACCACAATTGATGCCAGATGGGGATCAGAGCGCCGATGATGCAAGGACAGGAGTTTGGTCTTGGATGCATTAAAGTTAACCAGTAATTACTTTTATTATTATTTTTATTTAATTTTATTCGTCTTCTAGATTAACTACATGTTTATATTCCTTTACTCGACTTATTTAATATTGGTAAAGTGTAAATGTCTTTTCAATAACTTAAAGAAACTTATGATATATACATTGTTATTAAATTCTTAGTAATTTCCTTCTAAAAAACTAACCTTTTAGATTGGACAAATTTATTAAATTTAAAAACAAAATTAAATTAAATTTTATATTAACTTCATATTAAAAATTTTTAATCAATTCCAATATCAAAATTAAATTTTTATTTAAAACTTTATATTAAAATTATATTTTAAAATTAAACATAGTCTTTGTTTTTGGGGAATGCTTTTGTGATTTGTGTGATGTCTTTCGGCGGTCAGAGCCCTCCAAGGTCACTGCGGCAAGCGGTCTCCAGTTGGGACGGTATAGGCGGCGTCGAATCAATAGACCGCTGCACCGTTTCGCTGTCCCTCTTTACACAGACAAGCATGTGGCGTAAGCTATTGGATTCACTGCGTCTCATAGCGGTATAACCGGGGATCTGAGGTTCGTCTGGTACAGACTTCAGCCAGGTATCCAGCGCCGACTTGAACGATTCTGTTTTGCAGTTCGTGATCTCTCTGATGTTACGTGGCAGGCAATTGAAGAGCGTAGGACCCCGGGAATTTAAACTCGATTCCCTGAGCCGTCGGATCCAGTTGTCCCTGGCACTGGTTAGGGGTGGTACCATACACCTTCTGCCACGTTTTGAGATATGGTGCTGTATACCAGCATTAGGCACCTGGTTCTCCATCATACGCCAGGTATAGATGATTGAATATCTTTCTTGCCTGCGTTGAATCGATTTGATATTCAACGTATCCAGCAGTTGCCAATAATTCAATTGACTATAACCAGTTATCTTTCTTAGAAACGACTTCTGGATGGCCTCTAATGCTTGAATATGACCTTTTCTGTCCGGAGTCCACAGCTAACAACAGTAATCAATGTGCGGCAACTCAGCGACTTCCAGAGTGTCAGCATTAGGCTTTTTGTCTCGTTTTGAAAGTGCGCAGAATCCAACTGGAAATGCTCCGTGCAAAACTTTGTCGATCTGAAATGAAATGGTAAACTCTACTAAACCCTTATAATTATATTCTGCTATATGTTATCTATTCAATATAATGATTTAAAAATAAAAATAAAATAAAATATGGAAAATAAAAATATAAAAATAAAAATGATAAAAAACAAAATTATATGATTAAATAAAAAAGTTTTGTATTTTTACTGTCCCTGTCTTTCTTTTTTCTTTTCCTATTTCTTTGTTTCTCTCTCTCTATTCTGTTTATGTTCAATCTCTGTATTTTCCTCTATTTTCCTCGCCCGTTTCATGTCATTCTTTTTATCTTTTTTTATCCGTTTTCTCTAATTTCATCTTCTTCTTGTTTTTACTCTTTTTCTACTATTTATCTTCTTTTTTATCGCTATCTTCGGCTTCTTCTTCCCCTTTTATACGTCTATTATATGCTCTATTATAATCTTTCTTTTATAATTTCTTGTCTTGCTCCCACTGTTTTTTCTCTTTTAATCATCATCATCATCATCATCATCATCATCATCATCATCATCATCATCATCATCATCATCATCATGCACTACATCCTCAACCTCCTTTCCAATCGCACTGATCGACAACTGATTGCCACTCGCCCTCTTGTTTGCAACGAATTTATCCTGCAGCCAAATCGTCCGTGGTGTCGGAATTATACTTACATTTAGTAACATCGTGAAACTGCAGTAAATTCTAAAGCAAAGTACGCTCCATTTTCATTGATAATAAATATATATATATATATATATATATATATAATTGGTCATTTACGATCTTTTAAGTGTTACCATCTTAATCTACCCATATTTTGAAACCAAATATACACTAATAAGGTATTTTAACCTTAGCTCAGGCCACTGCTTTTAATTCAAACTAATTCAAGAAATTGAACCGATACTCATTGTTATCCAAATACGTCTCCAAAGTTTAATAAAAGGATTTATCGTTAAACGTTAGAAGCTAGAAGAACTTTATTTAAGTAGTATACTAAATATCTACAATTTGTATATGCTCGTATCTATTGTAAATATGTCCATATTTCTATTTATATCTAATTATACATACTGATTCTCCATAGATAATACTTTACTTCCAGTTATACCTGTACTGAAATGCACTTCAAATCATAGATATACCCCTAGTTAAAGGATCCAGACAGACATATGCAAGGACTTGGAGTTTATATTAAAAAAATCCTTTCCTTGACTAAAGAATCTAAACAAAAATAAGACGACCAGACCTTTATGTGCTTTAGACTTAACCTGCAACATAGCGTAGCTACTTATATTTTCTCTACCGTTCTCCCTCGACTAAGGGCTGTATCATAATCAACCAAGTCTCTTTCACAGCATTGATACAGCACTCTCCCTAAATACTAGCACGCAAGTACATGTATTTAGTGGCTGCAATGTCCACCACAGTAAGTCGTTTAGTTCTTCCACTTACACAAAAGCACCTAGTAGCAGAACACATAGCTTCTCTATATCTAATTGCCTACCAAAGACAGTTACGTTTCCCAGATCAACCAGACTAATAAGCCTCACTTTTAGATCTATTTCATACCACAGTTCCCAATGATTGTATAACAAATGCCAATAACTAACTCGGGAATACTGATCACGATGTGGTAGAAGTCATCTCAAACTTGCGACCCACAGATGCAAACCAAGTATTTAGACCCAAAATTGGCGGAGGAGTTTGGTTGAGTTTTCAAAAATAAAATCGTTGAGCTTTAACCCCTGTACAGCCAAGTTTCTATCCGAAAACCTATAAGAAAGATTTTCCCAAATCTCAGTACCACCTCATGTCAAATCTCGAGTCTGTAGACTGAAAATTGACAGAGGAGTTTGGTAGGAGAATTTACACTCAGAGACACAGGCACACACAAAAAGACAATTTTTCTTTTTGTGACGTTTTGTTTTTAAATATTTTATTTGTTTTTCTATATCGTTTATTTTTCTTTTCTTTTTTCTTTTTCATTAATTATTTTAATTTTGTGCCTCGCTTTCTGTATTCTGTGAATTTTCTTTAATGTTTTCCTCATCTTCTTACTGTATCTCTTTTTCTTCTCATCCTTCTTATTCTCTTTCTTACACATTTAGTTCTTCGGTTTCCTTTTAATATTCTTCTAGTCTTGATCGTTACTCGTTCTTCCTGTAATTAAATATATTTTTCTTCCAATCTATATTTTCTCCTGTTCTCTTTAACTTCTTACCTCTACTTCTCTCCCCGTTTTGTTTTCATTTTACAACTCGTATCCTTCATTCCGTATTTCTTCTTCTCCTTCTTCTTCTTCTTTTTCTTCTTCTTCATTTCATATTTATCTTGTTTTGTTTTCACGTCTATTTAATATTTACTCTTCTTATTATCTGCCTCCTATGATTTCTTCTATAATTTGTTTTCTTTCTCTTATTAATCTTCTCCTTTTGCTTCTGCCTCTCGTTTCCTTTTCATCTTTTTGCTTCTATATATCTACTTTGTATGTTCCATATATATTTACTTTGTATGTTCCATATATATCTACTTTGCATGTTCCATATATATCTACTCTGTCTGTTCCATATATATCTACTTTGTATGTTCCATATATATCTACTTTGTATGTTCCATATATATCTACTTTGCATGTTCCATATATATATACTTTGTATGTTCCATATATATCTACCCTGTGTGTTCCATATATATCTACTTTGTATGTTCCATATATATCTACTTTGTATGCTCATTATATATCTACTTTGTATGTTCCATATATATCTACTTTGTATGTTCCATATATATCTACTTTGTATGTTCCATATATAGCTACTCTGTATGTTCCATATATATCTACTTTGTATGTTCCATATATATCTACTTTGTATGTTCCATATGTATCTACTTTGTATGCTCATTATATATCTACTTTGTATGTTCCATATATATCTACTTTGTATGTTCCATATATATCTACTTTGTATGTTCCATATATAGCTACTCTGTATCTTCCATATATATCTACTTTGTATGTTCCATATATCTACTTTGTATGTTCCATATATATCTACTTTGTATGTTCCATATATATCTACTTTGTATGCTCATCATATATCTACTTTGTATGTTCCATATATATCTACTTTGTATGTTCCATATATATCTACTTTGTATGTTCCATATATATCTACTTTGTATGCTCATTAAATATCTGCTTTGTATGTTCCATATATATCTACTTTGTATGCTCATTATATATCTACTCTGTATATTCTATATATATCTACTTTGTATGTTCCATATATATCTACTTTGTATGTTCCATATATATCTACTTTGTATGTTCCATATATATCTACTTTGTAGGATCATTATATATCTACTTTGTATGTTCAATATATATATCTACTTTGTATGTTCTATATATATCTACTCTGCATGTTCCATATGTATCTACTTTGTATGTTCCATATATATCTACTCTGTAAACTCCATATATATCTACTCTGTATGTTCCATATATATCTACTTTGTATGTTCCATATATATCTACTCTGTATGCTCCATATATATCTACTCTGTATGTTTCATATATATCTACTCTGTATGTTCCATATATATCTACTTTGTATGTTCCATATATATCTACTCTGTATGCTCCATATATATCTACTCTGTATGTTCCATATACATCTACTCTGTATGTTCCATATATATCTACTCTGTATGTTCCATATATATCTACTTTGTATGTTCTATATATATCTACTCTGTATGTTCCATATATATCTACTTTTTATGTTCCATATATATCTACTTTGTATGCTCATTATATATCTACTTTGTATGTTCCATATATATCTACTTTGTATGTTCCATATATATCTACTTTGTATGTTCCATATATATCTACTTTGTATGTTCCATATATATCTACTTTGTATGTTCCATATATATCTACTTTCTATGCTCATAATATATCTACTTTGTATGTTCCATATATATCTACTTTGTATGTTCCATATATATCTACTTTGTATGTTCCATATATCTACTTTGTATGTTCCATATATATCTACTTTGTATGTTCCATATATATCTACTTTGTATGTTCCATATAAATCTACTTTGTATGTTCCATATATATCTACTTTGTATGTTCCATATATATCTACTTTCTATGCTCATAAAATATCTACTTTGTATGCTCATTATATATCTACTTTGTATGTTCTATATATATCTACTTTGTATGTTCCATATATATCTACTTTGTATGTTCCATAAATATCTACTTTGTATGCTCATTATATATCAAACTTTGTATGTTCCATATATATCTACTTTGTATGTTCCATATATATCTACTTTGTATGTTCCATATATATCTACTTTGTATGTTTCATAAATATCTACTTTGTATATTCCATATATATATCTACTTTGTATGTTCCATATATATCTACTTTGTATGTTCCATATATATCTACTTTGTATGTTCCATAAATATCTACTTTGTATGTTCCATATATATCTACTTTGTATGCACATTATATATCTACTGTTTATGTTCCATATATATCTACTTTGTATGTTCCATATATATCTACTTTGTATGTTCCATATATATCTACATTGTATGCTCATTATATATCTACTTTGTATGTTCCATATATATCTACTTTATATGTTCCATATATATCTACTTTGTATGTTCCATATATATCTACTTTGTATGTTCCATATATATCTACTTTGTATGTTCCATATATATTTACTTTGTATGTTCCATATATATCTACTTTGTATGTTCCATATATATCTACTTTGTATGCTCATTATATATCTACTTTGTATGTTCCATATACATCTACTTTGTATGTTCCATATACATCTACTTTGTATGTTCCATATATATCTACTTTGTATGTTCGATATATATCTACTTTCTATGCTTCTTATATATCTACTTTGTATGTTCCATATATATCTACTTTGTATGTTCCATATATATCTACTTTGTATGTTCCATATATAGCTACTCTGTATGTTCCATATATATCTACTTTGTATGTTCCATATATATCTACTTTGTATGTTCCATATGTATCTACTTTGTATGCTCATTATATATCTACTTTGTATGTTCCATATATATCTACTTTGTATGTTCCATATATATCTACTTTGTATGTTCGATATATAGCTATCTGTATCTTCCATATATATCTACTTTGTATGTTCCATATATATCTACTTTGTATGTTCCATATATATCTACTTTGTATGTTCCATATATATCTACTTTGTATGTTCCATATATATCTACTTTGTATGCTATTTAAATATCTACTTTGTATGTTCCATATATATCTACTTTGTATGCTCATTATATATCTACTCTGTATGTTCTATATATATCTACTTTGTATGTTCCATATATATCTACTTTGTATGTTCCATATATATCTACTTTGTATGTTCCATATATATTTACTTTATATGTTCTATATATATCTACTCTGCATGTTCCATATGTATCTACTTTGTATGTTCCATATATATCTACTCTGTAAACTCCATATATATCTACTCTGTATGTTCCATATATATCTACTTTGTATGTTCCATATATGTCTACTCTGTATGTTCCATATATATCTACTTTGTATGTTCCATATATATCTACTCTGTATGTTCCATATATATCTACTTTGTATGTTCAATATATATCTACTCTGTATGCTCCATATATATCTACTCTGTATGTTCCATATACATCTACTCTGTATGTTCCATATATCTACTCTGTATGTTCCATATATATCTACTTTGTATGTTCTATATATATCTACTCTGTATGTTCCATATATATCTACTTTGTATGTTCCATATATATCTACTTTGTATGCTCATGATATATCTACTTTGTATGTTCCATATATATCTACTTTGTATGTTCTATATATATCTACTTTGTATATTCCATATATATCTACTTTGTATGTTCCATATATATCTACTTTGTATGTTCCATAAATATCTTCTTTGTATGTTCCATATATATCTACTTTGTATGTTCCATATATCTACTTTGTATGTTCCATATATATCTACTTTCTATGTTCCATATATATTTACTTTGTATGTTCCATATATACCTACTTTGTATGTTCCATATATATCTACTTTCTATGCTCATTATATATCTACTTTGTATGTTCCATATATCTACTTTGTATGTTCCATATATATCTACTTTGTATGTTCCATATATATCTACTTTGTATGTTCCATATATATCTACTTTGTATGTTCCATATATATCTACTTTCTATGCTCATTATATATCTACTTTGTATGCTCATTATATATCTACTTTGTATGTTCTATATATATCTACTTTGTATGTTCCATATATATCTACTTTGTATGTTCCATAAATATCTACTTTGTATGCTCATTATATATCAAACTTTGTATGTTCCATATATCTACTTTGTATGTTCCATATATATCTACTTTCTATGTTCCATATATATCTACTTTGTATGTTCCATATATATCTACTTTGTATGTTCCATATATATCTACTTTGTATGTTCCATATACATCTACTTTTTATGTTCCATATACATCTACTTTGTATGTTCCATATACATCTACTTTGTATGTTCCATATATATCTACTTTGTATGTTCCATATATATTATTCTCTATGTTCCACCTCTATTCTCCACTACTCTTTCTTCCTCATCCGTATTATGCGTTGTTTTTTCATCTTATTATCTATCACTTCTAATTTCACTTTTAAATTTGTTGTTTTTTCATTTAATTTTATTTTTTAGTTTTATGTTCATTTTGCTTGTTCTTTTTCTTTTTGCCATTTTTCTTTATCTAACTTTCTTTTTTTTCCATTGTTATCTTCCTGTGCCTCTTCCTCTATTTGTTCACGTCTATGTTTATGCTTATTATCGGTCTATTATAATTTCTTCCTTATTTTTTTCTTCGCCTTCCTGTTCTTGCTATTCCCTTCGCCAATCATGCACTTTCTCCTCCTCCACCTCGTCTTTCATCATCATCATCATCATCATCATCATCATCATCATCATCATCATCATCATCATCATCATGTACTACTTCCTCAACTTCCCTTTCCAATCGCACCGGTCGACAACGTTTTTAACCTGTGGCCACTCGCCTTCTTGTTTGCAACGGATTTATCCTGCAGCCAAACCGTCCGCCTCCACTAAAGCCAAACCAATCATAAGCAACGTCCAAAGTTCTAGAACGGTTACCATGACAACCGGACAACATAAAAAAGAAAATAAGCCAATAACTCAAGGAAGAGCGTTGTTTACCCGCGAGTGGAACACATGTTGTTGAATGCACTCGCAAGTGCAAAGTCGCTGGCAACGAAAAAGTGGGATAAAAATAAAATAAAGGGAAATAATAGTACCGTTTTGAGACCGGGTAAGCAAAAGAGAAGACGGATTTAAAGCACGGGTTGTGTAAGTGTTCGCGAGTGCGTGAAGAACCTCCGGATATTTTTGTCACTTATTATTGCGATGCGAGCTGATATATCGAACAAATAGCCGGAGACACGTTTCGATCGAAATGAAAAATAAACATTTTGTTTACAGAACTTTCGGTTAATTTTTCAACCGATTATTTGTTGAGAGGGGAAAAAAAAACGATGAAAGTTTGCTGCCTACGTTTTGAAGCAAATTATAAATTTTTTTGTTTTTGCATTTCGTTTCCCATTATAGGTTATAAATACAGATAACTAACATTGACTGAAGTGGGTCCCTACTTTGTCGGGAGCCAAGTTGCAGTAGAATTAGACGCAGGTGCGTAAAAATATGGTTAAAGACGGCAATTCTCAACAGAAGTTTAGATAGAAGTAAATTGAAAAATTACATTAAATGTGAAAATTTTAGAATTCGTTCAATGTTGTCAAGACTAGGCTCATCTCCTTTAATAATTACAAGCAACCTTCTCAACCACTGATTGACATGGCTAACGGTACACTGCCTGAAAGTATTCCGTTCAAGCTTCTAGACTTAAAATTCACATGCAGCATGAATGTGAGCAAATACTTTGTGTTAATTGCCAAAGCTGCCGTGAAGAACTCGATTTAGCGTGCTAAAATGGCTACCTACACCTGAAGGTATCCTGTATTAGGTTGGTGACTTTTTTAAGCCTGTTTAGGAGCGAGAGACAAATGCATGATGTATCAGCCCACACGTGGCAACAATACTCTGTGCATGGGGGAATCGTGGCCTGGGCTGGTACATCAGGCATTTGTCTCTCGCTCCTAAACAGGGTTAAAAAAGTCACCAACCTAATAGGTCCTTAACTATCAACTAAACTCCAACCTCTGTCCCATCGTCAAAGATTTGCCATCCTTGTGCCTGTTTTACAAGTATTTCAATAGCAAGTGCTCTGATGAACTCAAAGTAATTGTACCCCCCAACTACAGTACCTTCGACAAACCCGACAAGCAACAAAATCCCACCACTTCACTGTCGAAATCCCTAGATGCCGTAAAGCCCTCTACTCGAAGTGCCCTTTTCAACGGACTGTTCCACTTTGAAGTTCCTGTCTGGGTCCTACTTCTTTGACTTTCTTGACATACTGTTTCTGTGGTACAAGTTTTCAAGAATTCTGACTAATTATCACCTTATCAGCCTCCTCCAGCTTTTCGCCAAAATATTTGAGACCCTTTGTGTCATACACCGTCAAAAGCCTTAGATATATTGTTGGTAGGTCATAAGTTTTGCATCTAAGGTGATGAACAAGAGATTGATTAATTAATCAAGCTCTAGTTCATCACCTTAGCTGTAAAACTTCTGACCGACCAACAATATGGATTTAGGCAAGCCTGTTCTACCTAACTGTAATCCCTGAACGTATATACCATTCACTCGACAAAGTAGGGGAGGGTGGAGCAGTAGCTCTAGATATATCCAAGGCTTTTGACAGCGTATGACACGAAGGTCTTCTCAGGAAAATCACATCATATGATATCACTTGAAGAATACATAACGTAATTAAATCCTTCGTAAGTAAGAGAAGAATCCAGGTTGTCCTCAACGGTTGTACATCTAAAAAATATGATATAAATGCGGGAGTACCTCAGGGGTCTATCTTTGGACCTTTATTATTCCTAATATTCATAAATGACCTCCCTGATAAAAGTGCATCTGAGATGGGTAAATTTTCTGACGTCATCACGCTCTATAACAGGCACGAGGGGAAAACGAATGTACACATATCTAAGGAAATGGCGGACACACTAGAGGAAATCTCCCAATCTGTAGTGGAATGGGGACAAAAATGGATGGTCACATTCAATTCTGGCAAGACTAAGCTTGTTTCCATTTAGCCTAACCTTCACAGGGAAAATGAGTTGGAACAGATACATTGAGAGCATTGGTAAGCCCACTGCTAGGAAATTGAGCTCTCTCTACCGTGCTAGAAAGCTACTTACGCCTGAAAATATCCTGTACTTCTATAAGGCCACCATTCGTCATTCGTATTCTTGTCACACTTGGGCTGGCGCATCTGCTACTAGCTCTCACTCCTGGGTAATGTTTAAAAGAGAGTCACCAACCTGATAGGCCCTAAACTGTCATCTAAGCTTCAGCCTGTGTTCCACCGATGAAACGCTGCATCCCTCTGCCTGTTCTACGAGTGAATGGCGAATGCTCTGACGGACTGCAAGGACTTGTGCCCCCTCGACGTAAATACCTCCGACAAACCCGACAAGCAGCTAAATTCCAGTATCGATCCCTAGGTGTAAGAAAGCCTTCTACTCCATCAGTTTCTTCCCAGAACTGCTAAACTTTGGAACTCCCTTCCGGGATTCTGCTTTCTCAACTCTACTGACAATCAGAAGTTCAAATGCGATGTGAACAGACATCTTGCTGCTCATCTCCCTCATAATATCCCTGCAATTTATGTACCTGATAGTATCCACCGACTTCAAAGTTGCACTGTTCCTTGTTTGTGGTGAAAATTGAAAAAAAAGGAAGAAGTTTAAGTGCAAAGTGAACAGACATGTCGCTGCTCAAGTCTCTAAATCGTATCAAGTAATGAATTAATACTCATCGGAGATTCTATTGTTGGCATTGGTTTCCCTTATATTCTTTTAGTTAGTTTTTGTCTAGAAAAACATCGGGTTCCTACAGAAGTGACCAGGTGAAGGTTGTGAACATCCTAGTATAAGTGATTTCGTGGAATAAATTGGATGCGAAGTTAGAACAGGTCGTATGTTTGTGGTGGCAGTCACTTGACCGCCGTTTCCTCCCTAAATCTCAATGATTTGGTGCTGTCACTTTTAATAAGTTTTACAACAACTCTTATTAAATGAAGATGACCATAAGAAAAATAAGGTGCGAGAACTGCTGCTACGTGTCATCAAGACCACTTAATTCCAGCTGTTTATGTAATTAACACTTGATTGATTTAATAAATGAATCGTGAACTTCTGCGTTATTAAATAAAAGTTTTCTGATTGAGATTTTTATCAAATTTTCAATTTAATTACAGCACAGAATAAAGTGACATTTTTTAGAAGGTGAGAAATAATAAAAACGGGAGACAATATTATTTTTACATTAACCCAGTAAACCGATTTTTCTACACTCGTCAGAGTAAATATCTGGGAAAAGTTTAATTAAAGGTTTGAGGCCAGAATTTATTCTGCAATAATGCGTTTTTATACTTGGAGAGGAATCATTATTATCAACCCTGAAAGCCATTCGAGGATAAGGTATACGAGGAGGGCTTAACAGGGACCCATTAACGATATATTAAATATTAGCAGGACAGTGCCGAAGGTATGCTTGTCGCGATAGTTATGATCGTTGTAATATTTATAAAAATAGAATGTTATCATAGCAAAATAAATATTCACAAAGAAAATAATTTAAAGAATGCTAAAAACCAACAATAGGATTAAAAAATAAGTTGACCTTTAGAGTCTAACGTAGTCCTATGTAGATGTTATTTTAAAGTGACGTGAACTTTAGGTAGAGTTTTGGAAAAGACATATATAATTTTATTAGTCAGGAATCGGGAGTGTGTGTGTGTGTGAGAGAGAGAGAGAGAGAGAAAGAGAGAACGAATAGAGTCGTACTATGATGGCTCCCAATAAAGGGGATCAGAGGGTGTTAGTCTAGGACCAGCGGCAACTTCTCAATGGGGAGACAAAGGGAAGAAAATTTGCTGAAAAGACAACTGGAGATTTTGGATACGTTGGAATGAATATTCTTTGCAGCTTTTCCCGAAGATCCGTTAAACAAGATCAGGAACGGACCAGGTATCTTTCTCTGATTGGCCTGATGTTACAATCTCAGCAAACTGTAATGTGTCCTTTTTGTTACATGTCTGTTATTAAAATCTATCTGTTACTGTAGATTTTATATCACTAGAAATTACACGAGTTAGATACTCGTACATAATGTACACCCCTCCATGTCATACAGAATCTCCGACAATATAATAGATTAACTTGAAAATATCTACATTATAGAAAGCTGGGAAACAGCACCGCGGTATTGTGTTCCGCAGCCGAGTACTTCTAGATAATAAAATTTTCTCGTAGAATTTACGTTTAGCTATAGGCAAAGACAGATAATAAGGGAAATGGCTGCATTTGTTGTAGATAAACACGTCGAATGTTTTACAGGGGATGGGGAGCATAGTTACTTCCGGGTAAATTATGTCCCAACGCCTCATAAATTGCATTCTTTTATTATAAGTTGTTCCATATTTAAATCATGTAAAAATTTCATACAAATTTTTACCCTTCACGCCTGTGTAAACGAAATACGAGACAAAAAGTTATAACTCGTTGTATAGTATGGATGCTTTATGTAACCATACATATTACTTAGTTATCTGCACTGTATGATAACAAATGCCCTTCAGAATTTCGAGGAGAGACAAACCAAGAGAAACATAATAAATAAATTTGTTTGGAAAATATAACGAATAAGAAAGAAACAAATAATTTTTTTAAATAATGTTTACTTTGAGGATATTTTTTTTGTTATATTTACAAAAGAGTCACGATTAATTAAAGCCAAAGGTTAATGAATGTACGGTGGTCACCGGAACAACAGCGTAGGAATCGTTAATCTTGAAAATTAAGTAAACATTTTATTATTGAAAGGACAGCACAGCAAGAACTTGTTTACATTAAACTTGAATACTATCATATTGTAATTAGCTGAAAAGCAGACCAACAGTTCTAGCAAATAAGCAAACTTTATTCAGGTAAATTGTGGTTAGATTAAGACGCATGTATAAAGTAAGGGGAATTATTAATAGTTGTTGTAACTGTATGAATGTTTTATGAAAGTTTGACAAGGAGGGACCATTGATTGAAGCTCAGTTTCAAAAGTGATTAAATTCTGAAAATTATTATGATTTTATTGAAATATTTAATTCATTTTATCAACGAGTCAAACGTTCATGAGAAGAACACAATCCCTATTATAATCCGATTATAATGTAGACTTGTGTCTGTGCATTTCCATGTAAGGTATGCTTTTTGTAAGTGTTCGTATTTTTCATCCAAATCATTATAAAAAAATTAATCTGCGATTTTATTATCAATGGCTGTTTTTCTTTTTGGAAAATATATTGTATAATTTTTTTCGTCTTCGTTTTTAATATCTAGCACAAAAAAAAACGTCTGTTCGGAAGCTTATCGAATTTGGCTTTGTCATACTGGACAGCTGCACGGTATAAACAACAGCAATAAAAATAAGGGAAGAATAAACTTCCTTTTTAAATCTTATACACGTTTATTCTTAGATTTATGCAATTTATTAAATGACAATAAATATATTTAATCTTAATCTTTATTTGTGGAGTTTACGTGTTTTCGTACAAATTGAGACATGGCTAAATAGATATAGACATATGCATTTATCTCTCTTATTCTTCATATATATATATATATATATATATATATATATAATATGCAACTTTTCTGAAAGCAAACATATATATATATATATATATATATATATATAAGTTTGCTTTCAGAAAAGTTGCATACAAAGTATTAAAATACAATAAATATATTAAATTTTTATTTTATTTGTGAAGTTTACGTGTGGGATATGGCGAAATAGATATAGACATACGCATCTATCTCTCTTCTTCTTCTTCATATATATATATATATATATATATATATATATATATATATATATATATACTGTGTGTGTGTGTCTGGTCACGAATAGGCTCCTATATGGGTGGTTGACTATTTTAAAAAATTGATTACATATAATGATAGAAGATGTATCGAGGATCAGGAATGGGTATGTTTGATCAGGCAGAACGGTGGTTCATAAAAATTGTGAGGTCAGCATTCACGCCTGGCCCCCAAAGTATGGAAATAAAAAAAATGAAAAAAAAAAAACGTTTACAAGGTGTTTTGATATAGATGTACATAATAATACTTTGATAAGTATGTTTTAACTTAAATAGGGATGGTATAATAAAATTGTGGGGGTTCTGCGTTCGTTCCTGTACTCCATGGAAATATGGCATAAACTTTAACAAATACTTTTCATATCTATTTGCGTAAATATACTTTGATAATTATGTTTCAGTTTGAAGAATTATGGTATGGTAAAATTATTGGGTGTCCGTTCGCGCCTGACCTCCATAGAATGTAAATATGTCGTAAGTTTAACAAGGTGTTTTAAAGGGGTAAGGGTCCACAATAACACCTTAACTTTAATCTTAATTAACGTCAGCGTTTATTTATTTTTTGAGTTGAATCATATTGTGTCGAATAAAGTCACCTCATGAATTCACGTTCTTATTAAAGTGAAAGCAAAAAAAAAAAAAAAAAAAAACAGTCGGAACTTTAGACAATTCTGGACACAAATTTTGCACAACTCTGTTTTTTTCTTTCTCCATTTGCACGTGGCACTCTTTCGAAAATAGATAAATATATAAATAATAAAAAATAAGAACGTTACTTGTTATTGTATCAAAAGAAAGAAAAGTCCTGCTCACTTGATTACGTGTCTTTTTAAAAACATTTACATAACCTTTTATTTTTATTTATATATCTGTTTAAGCCTTTTTATCAGTGTACTAGAAGAAATTCAGTTGATTACAACCCTTTCTGTGTGTTCTTTACATTACAATAGTACAACCCTGAATCCAACGGCGCAATACTACACCGTTCAAAACTGTAAAACTGAAACGAAGCTTTTCTGCTTGGAAAGGGCGCCATTTTCTTCTTATTCATATTTATATCGACTGTTTGCTTTAAAAAACTAAAGTAAACACGTTTTTACTTTTTTAATATCCCATTTAACTGTTTCGGATTATTTTACTAAAGTAAGTAAAGCTTCCTTATTTTTCAAAACTGTTTATTTCGTCGATATTATTTAGTAAGAGTGTTTAGCAGAAAAGCCAACAAATGACTACTCGAAAAAATGAATATAAACAAATAAATGTTACCAGTGTCAATAAAAGTTCAGTTCCTGTTTTCTTGTTTTGAAATAGTTTTTAATGCTCTTTATTTGAAATAATTTCAGCGAACCGAAATTAAAACGAAATTTGAGGCGATAACTACTTAAATGAATTTTTATATAAACTACGCCATAATCGAATATTCCTCAAGCACAAAATAACGGAAAAGATTAAAATATGTTTATAAATATTCCTTACGTTGATGGAACTCTCTTAAATTGTAAACATAGAATGCTCAGATGCCCCTCCTTCAAATTGAAAACGGGGCCTTCCATTTCAAAGTCGCTGCCATTTTGATTTTTTTAAACCGGTTCGTGAAAAAAATTATTTTTTTAGCTACTTAAAATACAAACCAATGAACTTTTCTACCATAAAATAACTTTTATTGACTATGGTAACATTTATTTCTTGTATATTTATATTATTATATATATAACATTTTCTCTTTGTAAGGAAAAACCATTTTGTTGGTCACTCTTGGCTACGAATAGAAACAAAGTTGATATAAAAAAATATATTTTCGCGAAAATTATCTTTACTTTCATCATATTTTGCTAAGGGTAAAATTTTTGAGTATAAATACCTATCTTTTACAACCCCTCCTTTTCATAACCTAGCATACTTTCATAAATCAGAGTCCATTTTCTGTAGGCTGTTTTTGAACCCCAGTCAACGACGGGTACTTTTGCTAGTATATATATATATATATATATATATATATATATTAATATATATATACATATATATAAGTAAAATTCTCTGTGTGTGTATGTGTTTATATTTCAGTCTACAAACTCAAGATTTGACTTAAGGAGTATTGAGATGTAGGAAATCTTTTTAATTGGGGTTCAGCCTAAAATTTGGCAAGTAAGGGGTTAAAGTTCACCGATTTGACCATTGAAAACTCTACCAAACTCCTCCGACAATTTTGGGTCTACACACTTTAAATTTTAGAAGTAGGTTTCTTGAGATGGATCAAACTTTTCAAATTTGATTTGAGCCCAAAACAATTAATGTTAAAGGAGTTAAAATTTGGGTCAAAGTTAAAAAAATATTTTATATCTGTCGTCTCTAACAAATTACTTGGTCTAAACATTTGAAATTTGACATAAAGTATATTCAGGCATAAGACACGATTTTTAATCGGTCTTTTGCTTAGAATTTGGCTACCAAATGGGTCAAAGTTCAAAAGATTTTACCTTTACGGTCTCTAGCAAACTAATCAGCCAATTTTGGGTCTAAACATTTAAATTTAAACGGAACAGATTCCAGGAATTCTAAGAAAACGTAGGCTAATACTCCACAGAGTATTAACCTTCATTTTCTTAGTTCATTTAGTTTATTAAAATTTTAAAAATTAAATTTAGATTATCTCCAAACACAAAATATTTTAGATACATTGACGACATTTTAATTTTTCTCTCTGAAAACATGCACACGTACAACATTAAAGACAAATTAGACTTAGTCGAACCTTCATAAAGTTCACCTATCAAACAAAACAATCACTCATTACCTTTTCTAGACATTCTTATTATAAAATCTATTAATAAACTATCCTATAAGTTTCACCGCAAAACTAAACACAAACATGATTACATGCATTTCTATTTACACCATAATAACAAAATAAAAACATGATAATTGGTTTCTTCTTACAAGCATTCAGAATTTGCAGTCCAGAATATCTGGACGAAGAATTCAAATACCCTATAAACACTTTGAAAACCTTGCAATATCTCACATATTTTATATTAAATGCTTAGTGAAAAGCCACACAAATATTTCCCAGGATAAATAATAAAAAATCATATACACCAGACCTTTCTTTCATAAATAGACACTTTCTTTTACCTACACACACCAATAATACAATAATTTGCAACACACTAAACGAACTAGGAATTCCAATCATACAAACCACATCACAAACTATAAGACAAATATTAAAAACAACAAAACATCTCCAAAACAAACCAGTTTCCAATGCAGGCGTATACACTGTTCCTTGCCAAAATTGCCATCATATATACGTTGGTGACACCCAGCGAAAGATAGCTAGCTCAATGAACATAAAAGAGATACAGGAAATAGAAATTATCTAAGTGGATTATTCTCTCATTAATTGCAGCATAATCACACCTTTGACTTTATACAAATAAAAATAGTAAAATTTATTTCCAATAAACCGCGTCGTAGACTTCTTGAATCAGCGCTTATCGCAAATTCAAGCACAATTAAACAACATGCAGGTTTCTATAAAATAGCGCCATTAATAAGTAATTTTTATTAAAATAACATAATTATAAACACAAGTGCCCCTTCTCGCACCATAGAAACATACCCTGTAATAATTAATACATATAATCTCAATCAATAAATTATATAATAAAAACACTGTCTGTGTAACAGAAATAAAATGAGTGTGTTTTTATTTTTCTGTGTAACAGAAATGAAATGAGTGTATTTTTCTGTGTAACAGAAATGAAATGAGTGTATTTTTCTGTGTAACAGAAATGAAATGAGTGTGTTTTTATTATATAATCTATTGATTGAGATTATATGTATTAATTATTATTATTAAAATATTTGAATTGTAACAGACACATCCTGTCCAGAAAGAATATTAACTACGTTCATATCTGTTAAAAACATATTAACGACTAATTGATGTTATTAAAAATCTCTCTCCCTTTAACAACGCAAGCTCCCCTAGCTTTTTGAATTTCCAACATCTTTTTCCGTTTTTAAAATAGAACAGCGTCACAATTTGCAGATAAAAAATATCAAATATTTGTATCGGTGTTTTTGTTTTATTAATCTCATTCATCCAGAGGAATTTCGAAATAAAATCGAAACGTTGATGAACACATAACTCGGTTTGTTCCTTTTTATTTCCCTATTTTGTCGGAATAATATTTTAATTATTCTCTGTGTCAATCGGTTTATTGCAAATTAGTAAAATATCAATATTTCACTAAATATACGTCACAACAAAATGAAAATTATATCATCAAACGACTCTCTTAAGGTTAGTTATTTCCAAAAATTTTATACAATCTCATGCGATATTCAGAAAGTTATGACATTTTATTCTTTATCGAAGAATTTCCACTGTCCATTCATTTCAGGTCTCTTAAAATGCTGTGTTAGGGCAAAAATACAATGTCTTATCTTGCGAACTTTACTTTTTATTATATTTTTCTGTCAAAGAATAAACAAAAACATATCCTAGGTATGGGATTCATATAAATTAATTATTTATCGATATATCCACCTCTTTTTTTAAAAATAACTAAAAACAACCTTTTGTTCCCCGAGGAAGTCAATTCTTTCATCTTAAAAGGCTGTAGCAACACCAGATATGTTTCTCCACAAAGCATCCTTTGAAGTAAATTGCTCTCCTTCCTCATAAACTCCTCTTTTTAATAATGACCAGAGATATTCAATGGCGTTAAGGTCTGGAGAACACGGTGGTCAGGTGATGAAACTTTTCCCAACGAATTCCATAGATTCAAGGAATGATGCAGTCGTCCCAAGCAGAATGGGATGGTCTATTGTCATGAATAAAAATCATGTGAAAGCGACGCGACAATAGTAGGTCATCTAGCCATGGCGGCAATGATTATCCAAAAAGGTCGTGTACGTATTGCTGGTAAGCTTTACACCCTCTAGCGATCGGAATGGTCCAACCAACTTATCCCCAATGATTCCCGGCCAAAACACGATGCCTCCATCTCCTTGGTGGCAATGAACTCAGTAACGGATCGGAGTTCCGTTCGGGTTTCAAACTTTCATCCATCTATCCGGACCATCCAGTATAGCATGAACCTCAGTCCTAAATAGGACCTGTTGAAAATCCATTTCCATGTCATTCTGTGTCTAAACCATTTGTTTTTCCCCATATTGTTTGCTGAATGGAGGCCTTGGAAGAGGTTTGATGTTCCTTGCAATCTCATTCAACACATTGGATCCAGCATGCATGGATCTTGGAGCGATTCCAGCTTTTGCAAAAACGAAAGCACCAGTGCTGTTTGTGTTTCGATCGACTTCCCTACGAATTTTCCGAATATCAGGATCTAAAAGGTTTTTTCTGGTGCCCCTATTCTTCTGGATTTAGTGTTCGGGTTGTTCAAGAATGTATACAAGGATTTTTGATCCCCATTCCAGCTCCCTGGCTAATTTTTTGATGGGCAATCCTTCTGCGAGTCAAGAAATTATCCTTTGCTTTTCGATAACCTTTATTCTCCTGATTTTTTTTTGAAATTCTAAGAGATCTGCAACAAAGCGTTGACCAGTAAAATTTCTTTGATAATAAATAAAATGCTATAACTTCGTGAATATACCATGAATTTGAATAAAATTTTGGGGAAAAACTAAATTTAAAGCGACCGTTTGTTGGTACAATTTTCATTTTTTGTGACGTATATTAAGGGAATATTGATATTTTACTAATCTGCAATAAAGCTATTGACACAGTTTATATATATATATATATATATATATATATATATATATATATATATATATATATATATATATATGTGGTTCTTGCTAATGAAACCAGACATGACTTCTGTTGCCGGAGTTCGAATCTCTTGACGGGCGTTAATCATGACACACTGCACTGATGATTCCCGAAAGGATGAAACGCTAGTGTCTGTAGATATATAATGTCAGCCCTTTTAATAAACTTGTTTCTTATCGTTGAACACTTTCTGTTGTAATAAAGTCGGTCAACTTAGTTTAGATCGTCATATAATGATTAGATCACTCTGATTGACATTAACAAGATTTTATATGAATTAATGCTAAAATTTAAACTGTATCTCTCGCGGTTAACGGTAGCCGAATGGTTCGGGTCCTTGCTTATGAAGCCAGACATGACTTCTTTTGCCGGGGTCCGAATCACTCGTATGGCGTTAATCGTAACACCCTGCACTGATGATTCCTGAAAGGATGAAACTCTAGTGTCTGTAGGTATTTAATAACTATTATAGTAAATAATAATAATAATAATAATAATAATAATTATTATTATTATTATTATTATTATATATATATTTTTATATCTTAATGTTTTAATTACATTAAATTATTACCCCCCATATATATATATATATACATATATACATATATATATATATATAATTCTTTCAAACATATGGGATAACAATTATAAAATAGTTAAATATATATTCAAGCATTAAAGCACTTAATGATCTATACATACAAGGTGCCTTTAATAAGTTTCTGAAATTTTTTTAGTATATGCACTTATGTTGATTGTACACATAGAAAACCTTAGTCCCCTTCGAAATAATCTTCTCCGGCTGTAATGTACTTTTTAATAACTTCTGAAAAATTCCATGGAAGTCCTCTTGTGTAAAGCCAATGGTCCTTATCATCCCTTCAATTCCATCATAATGACAATCTGTAAAGGTTTTCTTAAGCTTAGGGAATAATCAAATGTCACATGGTCAAATAGTATGTGACAATAATGGGGCACACTTGGGATAAACTTCGCGAAACTTTTGCGCATCATCTGTTCCTCGTGAATAATTGTGTGCAGTTATAACACTGACATCAAATTGTGCACTTATTGTTCTTACGGACACACGGCAGTCATTATCCATCAATTTTTTTATTTGACCAAACTTCTTTACTCCTTCTCTCATTATACTTCATAGACTTCTTCTGTCATTCAAAAAACTAATGCTCAGTACTTTGCAAGATAATCTAAAAGCAGTTCGAAGCATTTCATACGTTTTTCCGGCATTTTTTTTCTTAGTTTAAAACATATTTTTATTGCATCCGATGCCTCCGTTAAGTCTCAAAAGACAAAGAATACTATCTGTAGCGGCAGTTGCGCGTGTAATTGTGTGTCAAGGGTTGCGCAATAACCAACCACACCTCTCCTGAATTGGCACTACTTGAGACCAGTTGCAAGAAGTTCAGAGCGACTGGAAACAATGCGAGATAAGCATATACAACACCTGGAAGACCCTAAAGGTGATCCAACGGGAACCGGTGTGCCAACGTGATTATGATTATTACGTGATTAATTGTATATAGTTCTTCTACAGTGTCCTCACGGCCAGATTGCATTTTTGAACTTAACCGATTGTGGCAATCAGGCTTTAGTTTGAAATTTTTGTTTTTATCTGAACGAGAAAAAAATCCTAAGTCAGCTCATAAGATGTATAGCAATAGCATACCGGGTGCTAAGAAAAAAGAATAAGTGTATTTTCTATTCGACGTTCTTTCTGAAAACTCATTCATCAAATATTTCTCCAACTTAAAATCTCCCTTGTCAAACCACTGGTAGAGGATGGCGTCTAGGAATTTACTTTACATCTAAGACATAATATCCAACACAGAGTAGAAAGAGTGACTACTTGAATTGTGCAGGGTCTATGGGATAAGCCTCATGAACATCGACTCCAGAAAGGAGTGAACGCCGACCATTAATCGATGATCTCATTTTGTTATACAATCTCGTCATTGGACATGGGATATACCTCAGGGTCTGTCATTCACTTTTTTACTTATAAGAGTTCTACACGTACACCATAACAAACTATGTACCCGCCGATTTCGATTGAATTGGAGGAGAGTCGATTTCTCAATCAAGATCCCTGAAGTAATAAATGCACAAACAATACAACAATTCAAAGTGAATTTGATGCTGGATTTTCTAATTTTTATATTTATACCATCGTTTTCCTTCATTGTCACTGAAGCATATTTGTTTTATTGTTTGCAACATCAATTGAATTTTTTAAAAATTCAGCCGAGTGTTTTATGTTTATGCATTAGCTGCTTTTTTGTTTGGTTGAAATGTGTGAAAGGTTGTTTAGTTGAAATGTTATATAAGAATCATTTTCTCACAATCATTTTCTCACAATCATTTTCTCACAAATGAGCATTTAAAAATCATTTATTCATCATTGGAAATCATAGTAGGTAAAATATTAGAATTGAAACAAAATAATTAAGGTAGACGTCCATACATTCCCAAATTGGTCACCCATCTGGTACTGACCAAACTCAATTTCAGTTATCTAATGAAATCCGGTGTGTCAAGGTGATTATGCCGTATATCCATTACCAGGCGATGAATGAAATATGCTTTTAGATTGAGCAAATTTAAATAATTAACCTAACCCTAGCCCTTACCCTAACCCCAACCCTATCCCAATCCAGAGTTACTCTATTAGAGGGTAGTTGTATTTTTCCTATCTGGTGTCTCATTCTGCCCACGTGGGGAGGCAAGTAAATATCGACATACGTATTGCTACCGAACAGTATTGTATGAACGGAATTTTCTCTATCTTTATTTGTTCATTCTCATCCCAGAGTTACTGAAACGAAAAGACGATCACGAATCAAGTAAGCATATAACCGCCCACCCGTTGTTCTTCATACCACCCGTTTCTTTTTTGAATTATTTTGTATCTATAACGTTTATATTCTTTATCTATTACATTTCGATATAACCGCGCTCTTATGAAAATGCTCATATCTTGCGCGTTGTTTTTTTTTTACCTTTTGACACGACGATACATGTACATATACATACATTCATGTATATAAATACGTATTATTATGGGATGAGGGGAAACGAGGGGTTGGTTTATTCATTTGTGGCGCTGCTGGTAAAGAGGTTTTGAAGGAAGAGGAGAGGGTCGACATTTCTATTTACCGATGTCGTCTTGCAGGTGATATGCTACGAGCCATGTTTCGACTATCGAGAAACATAACTCGAGCCGAAGGATAAAAAACGAAGAGAATCGCGACAAAATCGCGAACAGTGCGCGCGAGGATATTTTACAAGAAAGAAAAAGATGAAACTTGGGAAAAAGTATTTTGATATTAGAGGAAACGCGTATAATAAGAAGGATTTTCTTTTTAGATAAATACGCGTCTAGTATATAAATGTGGACCGAAGTATTCTGTATTTATAAGACAAAACACATCAAATATCTATTAATCACAAGTATAACATATGAATAGCATCACAAAAAATATTCAATATAATATTTAAACTACTAACCTTCAAATGGCATGCGTTTAAATTTGAATCCAATCGAAATAATATTTTAGAATTTGGCGTTACCGAACTGATACAGAAGCTGTACTTACTCAAGGTGAATTGAACTCCCATGAAACTTCCTGATTCGAAAAGATCCATAGTTGCTTGCATATACCCCTTAGATCCTAACAACAACGTTTTTATTTTTGTTTCTTTTCTCCACATTAAAAAACGACCCTGGTGTCTAACTCTGTCTCGTGGGGAGGCATCGTAAATAGGAACAACGTTGAGTTTGTGTCATTCTTGCACGGAGGTGCCAATACCCTCCTACACCCAGCACTTGATTCGCAATTTGTTTCGCGTATATATATATATATATATATATATATATATATATATATATATATATAGTTATAGTTATATATAAAACTTTGGTCATAACTAGTTTATTATATTCAAAACATCACATCAAAACACAGGGGTCTTTGGCCTTTTTTCCGATCTACAGCATATGTTCTAGATGGCCTCCATTTAGCTCCGTGCATTTCTTAAGGCGCAGCACGAAATTGTCGATGCCGTTCTTACAGACCGAATTGGTAATGGCTCTCATCTCCTCTCTGATGGCTTCCTTGAGTTCCGTTATGGTTCTGGGTTTCCCTGCGTACACTCTGTCCTTAAGATAGCTCAAAAGAAAAAAAATCTGGAGGGGGCTTAGGTCCGGGCTATGAGTGCCCACTCAAAATCAGTCTTGAGACTGATCACTCGATCTCTGAAGTTCTCTTTCAGCCGATCTCGGGATAGGTTTGAGGTGTGAGAACTTGCTCCGTCCTGCTGGAACCAGAACTTGTTCATGAGCGACGGGTAGATGATCTGGAGCTTACTCTTGAAGGTTTTGAGGACCTCCACATACCGCTCCTTGGTGACTGTCACTGCTGCGCGAGATTCTTCGATGAAGATTGGTCCAATGATATCTCTGGCTGAGATTGCAGCCCACACCGTGCACTTAGGAGAGTGCAGGGGCTTGGTGGATACTTCATTGGGTCTGGAGGACCCCCAGAAGATATTTGTCTTGGATTTCGCCTTTCCATCCAAATGGAAGTGGGCTTCATCTGAGGTCCAAAGGAGGTTAAGGAAACTTGGTGTCTCCACGATCTTCTCGAGCATCTTGACTGCCATAGTCCTCCTTTGCTTCTTGTCTGAGGCTGTAAGGGTCTGCAGCGTCTGTATTCTGTATGGGTGAGCCCTGATATCATGCACCAGCACTCTCCTGCAAGTCTCATGGGACATACCGAGAGACTGACTTCGCTTACGCACAGAGCGTTTCGGGCTCTGCTGGAGAAACTCTCTCACTCTTTCGACCAGCTCGGCTGTTCGCTTTTCGGGACGTCCCGATTGGCTTGGACGGTTCTCTCTGGCAGCGTTGAGGTTCTTCACGGTCCCATACTTCTCGAAGTGGTGTACCAAGTTCTGAATTCTACTTTTGGATGGAGCCTTTTCACATTCGAACTGACGCATGAAACTGTCCTGGGTTTTCTTAAACGAGCCTGTCTTATAGTAAAATTTAACACAGTGTATTCTTTGTCCCAGCTCCTACTAGGGTTTTGGTGTACTCACGGGCGTTGATTCTGCCATGTCCTGTCAAATAAGGGTAATCGGTGAATAAATAATGGAGATATTACATAAAGTGTACACGGGGCCCGTTTTTTGCCACCCTGTATATACATATATATATATATATATATATATATATATATATATATATATATATATATATATATATATATTACTAAGTTCTTGTATTTGAATTCTAAATTGAGAAGAAAATATCCAAGTGTCTTGTTCATTATATTTATTCATTTCTTAGAAAAAGAAACATTGTTATAAATGAGAGATCCTGTCTGAAAAAAATGTAAATAGAAGAGAGAGAGAGAGATAGAGAGAGGGGGGGAGAGAGAAAGAGAAAGCGAAAAAGTGAGAACCTATTAACTAGAGAAAAAAGAGAGAATCTAGAAAAGAGGGGTAAAAGAGAGAGAACCTATCAACAGGAGAAAGAAGCGAGAGGGGGAGAGGGAGAGCGTATATAGAGAAAGGGAGTTGCCAGACGTGCAGCAGTGGTATTAGTTATAAAGTCGGCGAACGGGACATTAGCAAGGGTTGGTCGAGAAGTCGAGATGACAGTCAAGCGAGAGGATTTGCGACACAACAAGGTATGGTGAGAAATACAAGCCATCAAGCTACTAAGTAAAACGAAAACGCGAATAAAACGGCGAAGGAACAAATCTGTTCGTGATGTTCAAAAGATCAATGGACAAAGTAAAGAAACTGTACATATGTTTTTGAGCAAAGGATAAGTAAATATTCTTTGAGAATCGAAAAATGGATTTTTTATGTAGATGTCGAAAGAGACGGCAATTTGAAACAAATGCATTGAGACGAGAATCCTGATTCGCAAGTCGCTGAGAACGTATGAAATATAACAGCATAAAATAAATTATCGCCACAAAGTACGCTTTGTATTGAAGGAAGGGTGAGCATTTAAACGTAAGGAATGCAGGAAAAATGGTGAAATGGAAAAGTCTGGCGAGTAGAATTTACATTCGTTTCGGCAATGTTTTAAGCTCTCAACAATAAAATCAAATCTGCATTAATCTGAGAAAGGCTAATTCGGATTCAAAACGTAATAAATTATTACTTTTTTTTAGAAACGCTTAACAGGTCTCCATTTACTCTTTATACCGAGGTCTTTACTAAAATTAATTTCAATGTTTGGACACTCATACCAGCACATCTCACTTCGGATATAAGTTGGTTGGTTGTTTTTGTTTTACGGCATATCAACCCTTTCCAGGTTATTTAATGCCGAATCCAAAGATTTTGAAGAACATTTTTTTTAATAGAATATATTTGTTGTTTTCACGTCGGTTTCTATTTAACCCATAGTTGGGACCCTAACAGGTACTACCACTCCGGGTCAGAGTTGACCTGGGAGCAATGGTAATTAAAAGGTGGCTCCACACTCCCCAAAGCCCACAAGCTGGGGCCCTCACCACTGGATATAGTTTAAGGTCCAGGACCCCCATTGAGGGACTTTTACCCTCTGCAGGGGGCAGTCAGCGTATTGTAATGCCCCACCGACAGGGCCTCGGATATAAGACATAAAAAAAACAATTCCCTTAACAAGACCCGAAAAAATCCGCAATCTCGGATAACTACGTAAGATCTCGATGATCAATTGTATCATTTTGTAAAAACGGCTCATAGAATCGAAAATATGTATTTAAAAAGTATTTCATTTGAGAAAAAATCCAGTATCGCGTTATAAAATTTAATTACTGATTTTCAAACATCTCATACAGCCGATGCTTCTACTGTAAAGAAATGATCTCAATATTTATACATTAGTTTTCTTTTCAAGAGAGAGAGAGAGAGAGAGAGAGAGAGAGGGGGAGAGAGTATAGCTACAGATAAAATGGGGAAGAGGGAGATGGTATTTATAAGTAATATAACTATAGAGGAGTAATCTATAAAGCAATAAGGAAAGTAAACACACAAACTAAGAAAGGAGATTTGATAAACAAAGGAGAGAATAGACAAACAAAAGACTTAATGGTGCGCAAGAAAGAGAGACAAATGCGAGTAAATGAAGTACGAAAGCACAGTTTTAAAAAAAGTTCAAACAAAGAAACGGAGGAAGAAGAGCACAGGAAATCGTGTGAGAGTTATTCATGTCAACAAGCTATGCTTACTTGGAATATCGAAATTCTGATAATAATTGCAAATAATGCAAAGATGTCGGTTAAAACCCTACGGATGAAAGTCATACTGGGGTGAGGAGCGGCAACGGTAACAGGAGATGTTCGGATGAATTTCACACAAGGCTATTTGCAAGAATATTAGGTCATCGAAAGCATTGGAAGAAAAAAGGAGATGCGTTAATTATTTGTGATTCATTTGAAAAGGGGGAAATAGAATTAACATATTCAGTTTCGTGCACTATGACCAGAAACGGTATATCCACATGCACATTAGACTGCGAATGGCTGTCTCTCTCTCTCTCTCTCTCTTTATACACACACACACACACACACACACATATACATATATATACATATATATGCATATAATTTTCAGAATGTGAGAGATTATATAATTATTTTTACAGCCAAACAACGCCGCCGACCACAAGAGCCACGACAGCCAACAAACCGAAAGTCCAAACTCGAGTTTCGCCCTCATTTTGGCTCATCAGTTAGAAATATCCGAACCCGGGATTAGAACCAGAGGCTTGGATTCAGATATGTCTAACTGATGAGGCCAAATGAGGATGAAACTCAAGTCTTGGATTTCCGGTTTGTTGGCTGTCGTGGCTGTGGGTGGCTGCGGTGTTGTTTGGCTGTGGAAATAATTATATAATCTCTCACATTCTGAAAATTCTATTACTAATTGCTCGTTAGGTTAGCATTGCTGGATCGCATCATCCTGGCGAGTTGAAATTTTCTACTTGTGAGATATCGGCTTGAGGATATTAACTGGTTGGATGATCTCGTCCCTTGTCGAGACGAAGTAGATCCATTGTACATTCGGATTTCGCCTGGGTTTGCTTGGTCTGTGTTGGTTAATGGAATTTCTTCTGTGCGGGGCGTTTGCTCGATTGGCAAATTGCTTGCCTCGCATGCAAGTGGCTCGATTTTCGAATCCCGGGTTTGGATATATCTAACTGATGAGCCGATATGGACTTCCGGTTTGTTGGCTGTCCTGTCTCTTGTGTGCTGCGGCGTTTCTTTGCTGTGGAAATAATTATATATATATATATATATATTATATATATATGCATATATATATATAATTTATATATATATATATATATATATTATATATATGTATATATATACATATTTATATATATATGTATGCATATATATGTATATATATATATTATTTTTAAAATATAATTATAAATATAATTAATTATAATTATAAATTATATTTTAATTATATTTTAAAAATAATATATATGCCGCTCCCCATTAAAAGAGGATACTAGATTGGTCAATGGGAAAATTATTCCCAACAAGCATTTAGGTAAAAATGCACTTTCGTATAAATACTTGAATTCATTCAAGAAAGTATCGCTAACAAAAACAAATAAAAACATATATATATATATATATATATATATATATATATATATATATATAGCATTAATTCAACATACAAACATTACTGGTTACTTACGTCCATATATAAATATATGTTCATATATAACCATTATTGGTTACATATGTACATGCATGTTAGGAAATGCAACGTCTTACGGTAAAATATAACTTTAATCGTAATCCTTTCAATACACATTCTGTCTATCGATCGATCTATCTATCTATCGATATAAATGAAGTTATGTACTTGCATATGTTTATACATTTGTAAGGGATTCAGTCTTAAATTTATAAACGGGTCATTATAAAGTTTTAAACGCTGCTAGGTGTAACGTGGGCTTTTTAATTCATATTAATCCTAAATAAGCCAAATTGTAGATGTGACCTAATGGATAAGAGTTAATTTATGACCATTACTACAAGAGCATATAATAATAGATATCCATATTTAAAAATACAAATGTTTCAGACTGCCATAGATATTATTAGGGCAATCAAAAGAGAATATTCTTATCATTATTTTGACTCCCGAGTATATATCCGACACAGACACAGTTAATCAATCAAGAACCAGATCACTCTATCTAAAAACATATGATATTAATGAGAGTCAAAATAATGTAAAGAATATTCTCTTGCAATAGCCCTAGTTATTAGACAATCATTAAGAAGGATTCCTGGGATTCGGTTTTTCTTTAGACCATTTAAGCTTTTGCCTTGACTTTTAAATATATTCTACTATAAAAGTCAGTTAATTGATTGTGAATAAAAAAATATTAAAAGAATTCAAGAATAAGCTTCATTATATATTGCTATTTACCTTCGTAAGGAGGCATAAATCTTGTAATGGATTTCGTTAAAATTAAATGAATAGTGTCAACTGACCTAGGACAGAATACATTAAGCAGACCTCCCCTAGGATGACTGCCAAGAGGACTGGTACCTTGCGGAAGTTTATTTCACCCAAATTCGAGTGAAAACCACTTGTTTTTGCAAACGAAAAGTTAATGGTAAACGGCTGTTGCTATAACGCAAATTCCTTTGTAAAGGTTATCGAAAGAGCTTAGGAGTACTAGCACTCTGGTTGGTTGGTTGGTTGGTTGGTTGTTTTTGTTTTACGGCATATCAACCCTTTCCAGGTTATTTAATGCCGAATCCGGTGATTTTGAAGATTTTTTTTTAATAGAATATATTTGTTTTTTGCAAGTCGGATTCTATTTAACCCATAGTTGGGACCCTAACAGGTACTACCACTCCGGGTCAGAGTGGACCTCGGAGCAATGTCAATTAAAGGGTGGCTCCACACTCCCCAAAGCCCGCAAGCTGGGGCTTCACCATTGGATATAGTTTAAGGTCATATCCAGGACCTTGAACTCTGGGAAGACATATTATCGTCCAAATTTCAGGGAACACCATAGATAGTCGTTGGTGAGTAATTTCTGATGGTGACATATGTGAGAACTTCCGGTAAGTAAATAATAATAAAGAAACCGGATATTGTAGTTGTGAACAAAGAGACCAATGAATAACAAATTATTGATGTAGCTTGTCCAGACAGCATCAACTTAATAAGTAAGAAGAATTCGAAACTACTGAAATTATAAGAAAATATGGGCGGTGCTTGCTAGATTGTGGAATTAGAAAACTTCCAGCGTGTCAATAATCATAGGTGGCCTTGGCTCAATTTCCGATGATTTTATAAAATAGCTGACCTCCTTGGGAATTAAATATAACATCACTGTACTCCAGAAGTTAGTTCTGATTGGCTTAGCAAACATCCCACGTCAGGTGCTTTTAATCTAATTGACTCATACACTATCCTCACTAGCTTTAGTGTTGAAGCCCGCTCTGGAGGGTAAAAAACCGGTATATTACACCACAAGACTCTGAAATTAACTGAATTATTATTAATAATAATAATACTAATAAGAAGAAGAAGAAGAAGAAAATAATAATAATAAATAATAATAATTAATAATAATAATAATAATAAATAATAATAATAATAATAAGAAGAAGAAAATAATAATAATAAATAATAATAATTAATAATAATATTAATAATACTAATAATAATAAATAATAATAATAAGAAGAAGAAGAAGAAGAAAATAATAATAATAAATAATAATTAATAATAATAATAATAATAATAATAATAATAATAATAATAATAATAATAATAATAATAATAATATTTTATTAAGACGATTGCGTGGCCGATAGAGAACCTAACAATTATTTTAGAATTTCGAGTAAAAATAAGTTTCGTATCTAAATTTCAGATAAAATGACCGATTCTAATTTTAAGGAAATTCACATTTTTACCTCAAATCTTGTCTTGTAATCGATGAAACATCGAAACGTAAATAGTTGTAAAACATTACATTTTCGCTGAGTTATTGTTTATTTGATGTGTTTATACAAAAGTCTTGGTTAATTAGCGATTTTGAACAGTTATTGAAATTCCTCGTGCACTTCATGAAATTCGGAGACAATCAATTCTGATATGTATCCTTTGTTTCGATAAATAATTTTAGATAAGAAGGGATGTCCCATTCTCACGTAAGAAGGCAGACTGGATAAGTGAATATGATATTAGGAAAAAGCTAGAATCGAATCCTGTAGGCAAGTGAATAATTGAAATCCTAGAGATGCGGTACATTGTTAATTCTTTTAAAATAGCTAAATATTATTTATGTCGGGAAAAAAGCGATTGTCCATTGTTTTAGAACAAGTGGATATTAAATATGTCAGTTAAAAGAATGGACAATGCGAGTTAAATATATTGTTTAAAAAAGGTTAGATATTAAACAATTAGAATTGGGAATTCTTTGTTTGACAAAAGTGCGTTTGGACAGACATATGTAAATCCACGTGAACGTCACGTTGAGAACCAAGCTTCTGACGTCATAAACAAAGGAGATGTCTCAATATATGAATCAAGTGTTCGAATTAGAGATGACCAGATAATCGGAGCAGATTGAACTTATCGATAGAGTCAGTTGGACACTGGGAGCCCCTTTAGCATCGAAGGGAGAAGAGTAGACCATGGAGTCGAAAAGGCTTAAATTCCTGACATCGTCAATCGGCCGGTTGACGAATAAAGAAATCATCTAATTTTTGTAACTGTGTTGTCTTCGTGTCATTTTGACAACTGAAAAGGTAAATGTGTTTTGTATGTTCATCTATAAACGAACTCGTATATAACCCCCTTACAAATAATGTGCATCCTCCATAATCAGTAATGTATATTCCCTCTATATGTCTTACTAAGAATCATTTCAGTCTGTTATAAATGTCTCCCTCCATATTTTATCATCACAGTCGCTATGATGTACAAATGAACTGTTATAAATGTCTTTCCCTCAGAATTATCATCACCATCGTTATTACTGTATTATGAATCCCCGATATACTTTTCCCCGTATAAACCCGCTACACAACAATAAATGTGGAAAATTGTTAACAATTTTTTAGGAGTTTCTTAAGTGCCTTCATGTGCTGATTCTTAATCTCGTGTATTGAACATTTTAATCTAGTTAGAATTATCTTATTTATATATCCTGGTGGAGTTTCCCCAATTTTTTATTTTGTAAATTCCTTATCTATCTATCTATCTATCTATCTATATATATATATATATATATATATATATATATATATATATATATATGGATTTATATATTTATATATATATATTATGTTTATTTATACCAACATTGCTGGCTACATTTTGTAAAGTTCTTATCTATCTAACTATATATATATATATATATATATATATATATATATATATATATATATGGATGTATATGCATATATATATATTATTATTATTCATTGAACTTTTGAATAGTCAAGTCGCTGCCTGATGATATCTGTTGTTTGATTGAAACAAGTGGCTATTTGTAGCAGCAGGACGTAACCATATTTATATAACAATAAACAAGTATTATCAGCTCTTTTTATTGAGCACTATCTAACAACCTCGTTGAATTCATTAGCGCATTACTTTTCAATAAAAAACTCCGAATATATATATATATATATATATATATATATATATATATGTATATATTATGTTTATTTATACCAACATTGCTGTCTACATTTTGTAAAGTTCTTATCTATCTAAATATATATATATATATATATATATATATGGACGTATATGCATATATATATATCATGTTTATTTATACCAACATTGCTGGCTACATATGTGCATACATCATTCAGCAATGCCTCTTTTTAAAGAAACCACATTATCAGGTCAAAAACTTATCAAATCTAAATTCAAGAACATTTTTATATTAGAAATTTGTTAACAATATATATATATATATATATATATATATATATATATATAGTAAAGTAAATTTTATCTTCTGAACACAGTTGTTTGCTATTTCACTTCTACATTTTAATAGATGTTGGGGTTCTTTAAAGTACAGGATAGCAAATTTTTCATGAAGGCATAATCTACATGGGTACTCTAAGTCTCTACACATGATAGCTTGTCTTATTATTTTCCACTCGACTACCGGCGAATGTTCGCTTTCCTTGAGTTCCCAGTATTTATTTGCTAGCGTTTTTTTTTTTTCATACGGTGTTTTTTTATTGTTGAATGTACTTTTTTGGTCATAGTATCGAGTTTTGAAAGCTAAGCAAGTCATACCTACGTAATATTTCTTGTTATTCGGGGTTTCTTTCGCAAATATTGTGGCCTGGTAAACAATATTTGCGAAAGCAAATATATATGGCTTAATCGCCATATATATTTTATAACTTACTAACTTCCTCTACCTACATATTGAGCACTTTTGAAATTTATACTTTCGTATACTAATTTTATGTGAGTAAATTAAGTAGTTATATATATATGCATATGTATATGTACATATATATACACAAACACGTATATATATGTACATGTACATATATATATACACAAACACGTATATATATATGTATATGTACATATATATATACACAAACACTTAGAGATATATATGTTTTACTTCTTATTACCGATTTATCTGCTTAGTTACACATGTTTCAGTTACCGAATCGTATGAACGATCCAGTAACTTCATCAAACGTTACAGAAATGTAATATCTGATGAAGTTACTGGATCGTTAATACGATCATTAATTCGGTAACTGAAACATGTGTAACTAAGCAGATAAATCGGTTATAAAAAAAGAGAAGATATATTTGCTCTGCAATAGTATTGAACACTTTTCAGGTTTTTACTAATTACCATTTTTGCTGCATATATATATATGTGTGTGTGTGTATATATATATGTATATATATATATATATATATATATATATATATATATATAGAGAGAGAGAGAGAGAGAGAGGGGTGGAGAGACAGACAGACTGAAAGACAGAGAGTGTGTCTCCCCAGGAAGTAATAATGCGGTTTAATTGTGATCAACGCCGATTATGGCGGCCTACTGCATTACTTTTATTATTAGCTTTGAGTAAAGTATAAACCCATTTTACCATCCACACTTTAAAACAAAAAATATGTCTTATATAGTTTGTGCAACAAATTACGAATAAAAACTTCAGAATAACAAAACATCTTTTTCTCCCTTGGCCGTTAATTTCCAGTTTTCCTTAAGCTTCAATTCTATGAAGTCATTGTCAGTTAAAAATATATTGAAAGCCCAGCGCAACTCTGGCTTCACTATAAATTTTTCATGCGTACGCCCTTACAGCAGGTACCCATTGTCTTTCGATACTTAAGAAGTCTTCTCTCTCTCTCTCTCTCTCTCGTTATATATATATATATATATATATATATATATATATATATATGTATATATGTATATATATATGCATGTACAAATTTGTGTTTTTTTATGGATTAATATTCATACCAAAAACCTTTTTTTTTATTATTATTTATTGAAAAAGAAAATACAACTTTCTCATACGTGGCTCGTGGAATCATTTAATTTGTATATTCTTATATTCTTTAAAAAATCATTTTAATTAATTCTCTATTATTTTTTTCGGTTTTCTCATGGGGTGTTCATCTTTACTTAGCGGGAGTGCTCGGCGGTTTGTTTGGAGGAAAGTGGTAATAGGCAGGTCCAAATCCGTGATGTGAAGTAGGCGGAAAAGCAGAAAGTTAAA
>NC_136483.1:9904693-9947193 GCF_053919585.1 Euprymna scolopes | reverse complement strand
CAAGTAGCTTTATACTTCAGTTTACGGTGAAAAAAGTGTTACAGATAGAAAGATTAAATTCTAAACACAGCTTTAATAGCTTAAGGCCATTAGTATTTACGGTACTGATACCATAGCTACCAAAAGAACTCCAGGTCTCATAGTCTTTCCAAACATGGGCATGGACAACACTAAGAATAATAATTTTTTCATTATTTTGTGTAGATGCAACAACGGAATGTAGAGGCTCGTAGGAACGCATGATGTCATCTTCCTGCCTTGCAGGGTTGATGCATAGACTGAAAAAATAGTGATGAATCTGTTGTGTGAGAGAGGAACACACAGAACTCAATAATTGGTGCGGGCGTGTGTTAACAACACACAGAAGCTCTAGCGTCATATATAGCATATCCCAGTCAAATCACCCCCACCTGCACGGCGTGAGTTCTACTACGCTAACAAGGCTCTGGTGAATGGTAAGTGTTCGGGGCCAGAAAACTGGACCCCCACTGCCTTGTTGGATAAAGTTTTTGAACCAAAGGCTAAGTATGAGGTAAACCTGACAGAAACCTCCAGGCCCCGCTGACTGCGGCATGAATAATCCAGTGGCGTGTTGACAATGCTCTAGTGTCCAGTTACCTAAGTTCCAGTCATGGGTAAATTATATTATGGGGGTAAAGGAGCTCTTACAAGCCGTGGTGAAGGCAATCTTTCTAGAAGATGATAATTCTTATGGAAAATCTGCGGCCAAAACAATTACCGGTCAACTTTAAATAGCTTGCCACTGGGTTATTGTTGCGGGAGCTCAGAGAGTGGCAATCGTGTCGTACAAGCACTTGTCACTTTAATAAAATGATCTGCAGATATTACTTGGGATTTCTTTTTTATCTTTTATTTTTTATATCTTTTTATATTTTTTTATCTTTTATCTCTTGTTCATTTCTACTCCAAGTAGACGGAGGAGTGGCAACGTGCACAGACCTGACCAGTTGGAAGCACACAGTAACAAATCTACAAATGATGGATGTTACCCTTGGTAAGGAATTATGGAAAGATTTATTTAAATAGTAGTTGGGACTGCTGACAGCGGTGGAGGCGTTGGTGTGGTAGGAGAAAGTGAAAATAGCATGCCTGTTCTGGGGGTAGGGTTAGGACCGGTTGTTTGGGGGAGGTGGAAGGAGTAATGCGAGGCATTTGAGTGTATTGGTTATATTCTGAAATGTGACCTTATTCAGGCTGGGTTTTTGAGTTTAGATCTAAAAACTTCAAAGATTTTAAGTTTCTTTTCATTCGTTTCGTGATGCAGTATTTTGGTGTTGTTAACTAGAATTTCTCCGAAATTTGAGGGGAGCAGTGATTTTTTTCTGTAAATGTTGGAAGATGGTACTAGATTCTACATTATGGCAAGGGAGGCGGCGTAATAATGTAACGTTACTATTAGTTACAGTGTTGTTACATTCTCGCAAGAGGCATTTGAACTGATAGATGACGTTGGTCCGTTCTAGTGGTTTTAGCGGAGGGAAGGGATTGTTTTTAATTACTAAGCTTGGGATTTTAAATTCTTTATAGAAAGTGATGAATTTTTATCCACATGGGAGATGAATCTATTGATGATGATTTTTTATAGCTATTTCCTCTAACTTAAAGCCAGGATTGCAGTAGAATAGGTTGATTGTATTGGAATTATACTGTTACTTGGAGTGTTTTTTACTTCTGGAGCGTGGATTTTATTGTTGTTCAACTATAGAATTTGGGAACCCGTTGTTTATGAGGACTTGTTTAATGGTCTTTAGTCCGATACGTAGTATTTTTTGTTAGAAGATATACGGTTTGATCGGCTGTGGAGGTTTTTGGGTGATCACGATTTTGTAACCGTAGTGACATTCATTCTTGAAATTTAAGAGGCAAGAATTATAGCAGGTAGGTGTTTTGTAGTTAGAAATGTTTAAGATGTCATTAGAAGTGTCAATAAAGACGCCGAGGAAAGATATTTTGTTATTAGAATTTAATTCAACAGTGAATTTGAGTACGGAGTTGTTTTGGAGAAGGTCCGTAAGTGTAAAAATTTGTTGGTTGTTATTAGCAAGGAGGAGAATATCGTTTACATATCTTACATAAATAGAGGGTTTATTGATATTTTTAGTATCAGCTTTTCGGTGTGACTCATGTACAACTGGGTACAAGATGGGTCCGAGGTCGGAACCCATGGATACGCCGTCTATTTGGGTGTAAATGTTTCCTGTGTGGTCGCAGAAGAGTACTCCGGTGGTGCAAACTAGAAGTAATTCTTTAATAATTTTTTTTAAATTTTAGGGGGAGGAAGAGATGGGTTTTTGTATGTGTGGTCAAGGATCATATCAATAGGTTTTTGTTACAGGAATGTTTGTAAAAAGCTTACAACATCAAGAGAGGCGATTATGTCGTTGTCCGGCTGTTTAGATTTAAGGTTATACTGGGTAGCTATGGGCGATAATATCATGTAGGACTTTTATTAGTGAATAGACTGGGATGGGGACTTGTGAAATGATATATCGGAAGGGAGAGTTATGTTTATGGATTTTTATGGTTGCGTATAGGTATCCGGGTTTGTACTTACCAATGATTTTGTGAAGTTGGTGATTCCCGATTTGGGTATTGTTGGCAATGATGAGCTTTTGGAAGGTACATTAACCAGGATCCGGATAAACAAATGTATGATGTCTTTTATTGGCAAGATGCATAACCACACAGAACTGTGCTCTGTCCCCTTTGGGTTATCCTATTGTAAATGTCCTGTAACCCATGCGACATAAACAACTACAAAGATTGATGAACACTATATACAAAACTCATCATATACCCAACGCACTTCATATATAGCGCTTTACTTATATATAGACCTTATACTCCCCACAACGTAACAGCTACATGTCAGAATAACCCGGCTGCAAATAGGAATATATCAGATGTAGGTTGTGTGATTTAAGCAGCAGAGGGGATACATTTAAGTTTGTTTGAAAAAATGCGCTAGAAATGCACACGTCGAATTATGACAGAAAGATAACGTAACATGTTCGGGGACGGAACACAGTTTCTAGTAAGTCGATCGTTATGAGCGAGACGGACGAAATGCGTCTGACAATATAGAGATCTAAGTTAATATTGTCTCGAGACTATGTCCATGTGGAGCCGTCATTAAGACTACGATAGTAAAAATTAAGTAAGAAAATATTGACTGTTTCTGCCTGGCCGATTCGGCATCGTCGTTTCAGCTTGACCGATTTGGCTCAACCGATTCGACAAAGGAATAATTCAGCGTCGACCAGTCGCATGTATAAAGACTTTATAACTTACAGAAAAAAGAAAAAAAGAAAAAAAATATGAAAATATATCACTTTAAATCTAAAAAAAAATATGCTTTTGCAAAACTTTTCTTGCTTAATTATTTTATTATTAATTTTTAAAAGATTAAACCCTTTAAAATAGTTTTTTTTAGGGGGGGGTAAAATATAATCAATTTGTTAGCGACTAAGTATTGTTGCTTGTTTTTTGTCGTTTTCATTTAACTAAATGTGGTTATGTTTAAGTTCTGCTGTATTAAATAAAATTAACTTTTATCTTTTAATGATTTTTATTTCAATCTTAATCAAACGAAAATATCTTCGTTTACACTAATTAATTTAAAAAAAATAAAAATCGTTTTGACTATGACGACGAAGCACTACTTTGAGGCTTAATCTTCCCCCTCCCGCTGAATCGGTCACACGCCGAATCGGCTACGCTTGATCGGCCAACCTAAAACGGCGACGCTAAATCGGTTACGCCGAAACGTACCACAGCCAGTAAATATTAATTATTTAATTAGTCATATCGTCTCTCCTGTTAATGAATTAACTATTTCTCTTTGTTACTTTCTCTTATTAAAACTTTAAATACCTTAGCTAGTCTCAATTGTGTTTCCATGGGATTTGTTCGTCTTAAGCTAAACAGAATGTCAACGAAGTGATCACGGCCAATCATGAATAACGAAAGAGGCGAACATGAAAAGAAAGACGAAAGCACGTAAACATCCTGCGAATTTTATGTAAAAAGACTTTGTTTTGTTAATTGTCCCTTGATCGCTCACTGGCGAAAAGGCACAAAGGTTAAGAAGTACACATTTACGTAAATGACGATGTGCGTCCTCTCCTTTATCATTGATGAGCTAAATCTCGTCTTTTTTATTTGGGCAACCTGTAATGATCAACCTTATCTATTGTTCTTATCCTACCGTGATTGCTTTTATTGAGCCTAAATCTAAGCTAAGGGATATCTCTTATATAACTTTTCACTGCAGAATGTACCGATACAGAGACGATTGAGATAGTTTTCGAATTGGAATTAGAAACTTCTGTTCAGTCTCGAAAGCAATGGATACACCTTGTAATGGTAACGGCATGTCAAATAATATGACAAGGGTTGTGAAATCTCAAACTGCACCTTACTTGGGTCGGTACTGCTTGAATCCAGTAAAAAATAAAGGTCCAGGACGACTGGAAACACTGGCAAGATAAGTAGAAAGCACCTAGAATTCCCAAATAGTAACCCATCTTAGTAGTGTCAGGCTTAACATTGTTTTATTTAGGTTAAAGATTGTTAATTTCTAAATATTCCTTCATCCAATTTTCCGTAAGAATCCCCAGCGTATCGGAATTGATATATCAAACTTGTTAACCATTTCTATTTATTTATATCCCATGAAGATTTAAACATGCATAAAATAACAATCAATGGTTTACGCCTGAGTCTGCTACTGCTATAGTTTATGGGAATTTGCCATTAAAAACTGATACAAAAGAATAGATACCTTAAAATCCAAACCTATTAAAACAGGTCACGTTATATGGAATTCGAAGATTAGGCACTCGTGTTAATGAGTCAAGTGATCGATTTGTTAACGTCATGTTACTGAACTCGCACGTTTGAAAAAACAAACAAAAAAAAACAATGAACAGTTGTAAGAGCCAAGAACTACTATATTGAAGAACAAAACGTGATGGAAATATAAAAGGTTGCCTTAGACGTCAAGTAAACAAGCCTTTATAAAACCAATCTCTTAAGGTTTTCTATGTGGTAGAAACATCTAAGAAAACCTCGACTTACATACATAGTATTGTCGTATGGTATTTACACACATAATATTTGGTAAAAAATAAATATATATTTATACTATAGTATTTGGCTTTGCTATTTATATGCATAGTATTTTCCTATAGTATTTACATACAATTACAGAGCACCTCGTTCAAGTGCACTTTATTCTCCTCACAACGAAGAAGTTACGGTTTTTGAAAGAAGTTAATAAAGATAGTATATATTTTCAACTGAATCCAGGGTGAGACGATAAAATTGTCTCCCTTGTCATGATTCTATGTCCGCTTGATAAAAACCGGTTTTCCTTTGTTGTTGAAGACCATCTACTAGTTGGCCAGTTGTGTACAAATCTCAAGAGCGATAGAGGCCTTCCATCATTTCTGAAAGTGACACAATGTTCAACGAGCAAGACGGGAGAGGCGCCACTTTAAAATTCACGCTCTCTACCGATCCAATTTTTGATAACAGGACCATTGCCAGTACCCTCAAAATACATCGTTGGATTGCCACGAATAACAAAGACGTGCCCAGGGTGAGGAAAACAAAGTTTCAGGCCACGGTTATGATCGTTGGTGTGGTTTCAAGTGAGGGCCACATCATGCCACCTTACATCTTCGAAATCAGCTGTAAAGTCAACACCAAAGTGTACCTTGATATGTTGAAGAGTGTGGTTATCCTCTGATGCAAGTACATGGCCACTGACAAACTTTACGTGTTGCCGCAGGACTCAGCGCCGATCAACATATCCAAATGGACCCAAACTTGGCTTTGAAGGAGCGCTACGATTTTATACCCTTCTCTCACTGCCTCTTTCCAACCCGACCATAACTCAGCGGACTACTTTGTTTGACTATACGTCGAGAACATCACCAACATGACCTCTCACAAGACCAAAGCCAGCCTGATCGCTGTCATTCGCCAAGTATTCGTCGGGCTTCCACTGGTGCTTGTAAAAAAGGCATGCTCTCAGTTCCACGCCCGTATCGAGGTGGGGATTGAGGCTGAAAGCGAGTGCATTCAATAGATATCAGCTCTACTACATAGTTCAATTACCTTAATTGATTAATTGAAAATTTAAAATAAAGCTGTTGTGTTATTTTATTTAGGGCGACAATTTTATCGTTCCACCGTGCATATTCTTTGATCAACGTACAACTGTGAGATTCTTGTTTAATATTGATTGCATTGCAGCAGAATCCTAAAACGATTTTTGTGAAAGCGAAGCGTTTTCTTGTTACAAAAGATGTACCACTTGATATTACATTTGAGGACGAAACCTGATCGTAACACGTCATTGTTTACACTAAATATGATAAATCTCGAAAGCTCGAGTTAACAAACTTTTTTGTATTTTTCTTTTTTAGTATATGAACCCATAATTGTACATATATGTTTTTTCACCGCATCCGTTGAACCTGTTTATTAAATATACAGATATTTTTGTTTTTGTTTTCCACTAAACGTGTCATTCTAATTCAATTTCCTTAATTTACCTCTGAGTACAGTTCCAATTCTTTATTTATATAGTTTTACTCTCAGAGATAAAACCCCCACCAGAGATTTAAATTTAAAAACATATATATATATATATATATATATATATATATATATATACATATATATATATATATATATATATATATATATATATATATATATATATATATATATATACCAATATGATTTTACAGCATGGAAACACTAATGAATAAATAAGATCCTCTTATTTATAAGTTTGAAATAAAAAAAACTGTCATTCTCAATTAGAACGGCAATGCGTACACATGGTATTGTTTCTTCAGTACATTTGTTTATAACCTAATTATTTGGGTCGTCTCGTTCATAATGATAACATACAATGTGAATAGCAAGTTGGTTTGCGCCCCAGTTGAGTTCTATCCTTTACCGAATAAAACCATAAAAAACAACCATACAAAACACCAGAATCAAGCAATAGGCATTCTTACTTAGCGGCAAGCTAAAACACATATCGAAATGGCATTTTGCTGTTTTTATCTGGAACCAATTTACTCGCTCGAACGTTTGTCACGTCAAGCAAAAAAATGGCGTATCATAGTAATACAACGCGCCCGCCATTTTATTAAACGCTCGCGTCATTTTTCGTCAACACTTTCCCCCCTCTAAACTCAAATTTCTGGCGGCGAAAGAAGGCAGTTTGTACAGATAGACAAATTTAAGAACAGCCTAATAAAATGCCCGTTTTTTTCTTTTGTTAGATAACGCACAATATCCTAACACTCGTCTTTAATTCAGGCCTCTTCGGTTATATTTTTTTTATTTCATTTATTCCATTGATTGAGCGCTCAGATAAGACCGTTATAATATGCGCTTGCTTTATCTTTCGCATCAGTAGTAAGTAACCAGTTTGGTAAATAAAATAAGAATGTCCGATAAAATTTCAGCTTAACATTTTCTGAGAGAACATACAAGTCTACATGTATAAGCTATTTTTTATGTACTTTCTATCATTGTACTCGTCACATCATGCACGTCCTCGCATCTTAAGGCGCGGTAATGTTTGCCGGTCGAGTGATTATGTTAAAATAGTATTATCACCGCTAAACAGACATGATCAAATACGTTCCCGCCTCTAGTAGTCGGTCTGTCACACACAATTTTGAAATTATTTTTTCTCGGTCTGCCACGATATTCTGTTCATCTATTAATCTAAAGTTTGAAATCTAATGCTGTATGTCTGTCTGTATGTCTGTCTGTCTCCATATTTTCAAACTCTATCTCTTCCGAAAGTAAAAGTCACAGAAGATCGCTAGGGGCCTCAAATGATTGGATTTTTTTATGGACCGTTCTCTAATAGGTCTTTAGCCGATTAAAATAGATTTTGAGGAGACAAAAATGGGTAAAAATTGAAAAAATCGTTATACATTGTGTCCACTCATCTTAGTTTATTTTTAATTTTTAATTTTTAATCAGTTCATATGCGTCTCAGTACATTGGTAACGTCACCAGCTTTGAATGCAACAGTTTTGCTTTCGGTTTCGATTTTAGCTGATGGCACCTAAATACTTTTTTTTACTTTTGAAATCATGACTCTATAATAATATATACGAAATCATGACAAATTATCATATTTAAGCGTATTTTACGATCTGGCAAAGCGCCCCTCCGGCTAGTAATATTATATTTGATCTTTCAGGTTTAAGTTTTAAATAATGTTCTCATATCTATAGGAGAGGTAATATCTGTCGGTTGATTTGTTATGTTCGAATTTAAAGTAGCATTATCATCGTCAAGCGTAAAAATTGCCTTGACCAATCAAATAAATGTCCGTTTCATACTAGTCGATTAGTCACGCTTAAGGTGATTTTCTTTTGTGCCTGTCATGTTTAATATTGTAAATTTATTTCGATTGGTCTGTTTTAAATACTATTATATTTGATCTGTCACACTTGTGGTAAATTAAATTTCTTTAGCATATGACTCGTCACATTAAAATAATATTTTCATCTGTCTGTCACGCCCAGCTGTAAAATGGTATTTTCTTTTGCATCTCCCGTTACAGTTTGATTTTTAGTAGTAGTCTTCAACGCCTTTTAGATAGATCCGTTAGGTTTAAGTTTTTAAATAAAGAACAGCATTGTTTTTTGTTGCTGTTTTTTTTTTCTTTTTACAATGAAAGGCTGTTTGAACTGGGTTGCTTCTGAAGTGTCACAAGCGATCCATACTCTATTGATATCCCGACAAGAAGACATTAATTTTTTTGTAATTATGGCTGGCAGTTGTCAAGTTTCTTTCTAGATACGTCGCCTCGAATTAAAAAAATCGTTATGCATATATTACGAGGATCAACGTTGCTTAACAAATGATCTAAAGAAAGGAAGTGTGTTTTTAACATGATTTTCTCAAGTTAAGCATTAAATGATATTTTCTTAGTTATGTTGGAAGACATAATTGTTTCGTCGTTCAGATTGCTGGACTTTGGAATTCCCTCCTTGTTACCTGTTTCCCTGACTGTACCGCAGTAGTTTAAATACAATGTAAACTGATATCTGGCTCAGCCCCTTACGTTCAAGTGGAAATATGCCTTGTTTGGAGGGGAATATCAATAAATAAATAGAATTCTCTTTGGGAAGGTGTTAAGTGCAATATTTCTACGTTCGTCACGCTTAAGTATGAAATAACGTTTTATCTGGTTACGTCATGAATGTCATTTCCATTTGTCTGTCACTCTTTAGTTCGAAATAACAAATTCATCATTTAATGTAAAAAGTGAATGGACGTAAGTTAAACGATATCGGTTTCTGTTATTTCCTTGTTCAATATTTGCAGATAATTTGATGATAATCGTCAGGTTTATGACGTACCTTATATATCGTCGCCGTTTTTTATTAATTCATTTATATATGGGTTTGCTTGTGCCGAAGCTGCGGCTGAGTGTGTCGTTTGCCCGTTAATTTCTTTCGCTATCACATTTTATTCCCACCGTAGGGAATTTGATGAGCTCAGATAAAAGAGGATACAAGAATCGCCGCAGGTTCGCCAATGATAAAACATATCCCCATAAAAGCTAGAACTGGTAATTATACTCACACAACACACACACACACACATACATATATACACACACACACACATATATATATTAACGTATCTTGTTTTAAAACTTTATTGCAGTTCCACAATTTTGTGCTATACACGAATAAACACACACACACACACACACACACACACACACACACACACACACACACACGCATTTCTTGGCTGCTCACTCCTGCACACGTCCCAGGAGATCTTATCGGACTGAAAAAACATCACCAACAATTAATTTCTTTCATATCTTGAAAAGAGATCAGTTCAAGGCGAAATATATTTATTCGAGTTCTTCTTATTCCAAATCACTGACCGGTGGAATAAGGTAGGCATACATATATCGATAATTACTACTTCATCATATCTTATTGGGGCGACTTCAAAACACATGTTCGTACTTCTAGGCTTTAATCTCTCTCACTCTCCATTTGAGTCATATGACGTCGTATCTATTTTTTTTAATTTTCAACAAGTCGATCTAACCTACGAGAGTAGGAAGTTTACCCAGACTTAACTTCCCTTTCTTTTCAACAAACCAAAGTATATTGCTCTTCAAATATTTAACACGAAAGTTTATTAATATACGTATATAAACAGAAACGTATACAAAATACTAAGGTATATAACAAATTGATATATTAATTCCAATCTATTAACGCTTATAATTCCAAATGAGGTATAAAATATACCTTTTTTTTTTGAGAAAATGGGAGGTGTTTAATTTAATTCAACCAAGAAATATAGAGTTATTAATTTGTTGACCGAAGTCCTCGTTTATATATATATATATATATATATATATATATATATATTTCCATGGCAGGTGCTCGTCTAAACTCCAATCTCTGGTCCCCACTCGCCAATCTTTCACGAAAAACACCCGTCTAGCCGAATCCACTGTGAAAAATTTCCCCCACTCTTTATCTGTGCCTATATCAAAACATGGATTCCATGAACAAAGATTCTTTCTTAAAACTGCATGCCTGTGGAACTCTGTTCCGTCTGCCTGCTTCCCACCTGACTACAACTTGGATGTGTTCAAGTCCAACGTTAACAAATTCCTAATGAACCGCCCCGTTAAGTAAACACTTCATCAAATCTCCACACTAACGTAATGTACTTGCAATAACCCTTATCCCTGAGTGGCTTCCGGGCCTTGATAAGTGACGACCTCTGTGTAATATATATATATATATATATATATATATATATATATATATATATATATATATATATATATATATATATATATATATATATATATATATATATATATATATATGGTGGCGGGTGTCTATTTAAATAGACATTCCGACGAGTTATTTACGGGCGTCGATTCCATGGTCGAGTGGGAGAACTACCGACTGTCAACACGACGGTTCTAGGTTCAATCCTTGGCTTGGGAGAGATGGTAGTCTAGCGGCACTGATGAGTTGTAATACAACGAAACAGTACTGTATGTCGATGACTACTAATATTTATATTTATATATATATATATAATTTTCAACGAGAATTTGTTTACATTGGACTTGAATTCTAGGATATTGTAATCGGTCAAGACGGGCAGTTGTAGGAAGGAAGTTTTGTTCGTGGAATCTGCGTTTAGATTTAGGTACAGATAGAAAGTGGATAAAATTGTTGGTAGTGGCTGTAGCTAGTTAAGTGTTTTTTGTGAAAGTCCGGCAAGGTGAAACCATAGATTAAAACTCAGATTAGCATTTGCTATGAAAATAACATTAAAGCTTAGACGGACTCGAAACATCTCCGTGAGAAAAAGGTTGTAGAGAATGGAATTTGAAATCGGTTTTAAACTCTATCAACGCATGATAGGGCGCGTCGAGAAGATATGGCAATAGTACTTCTTTGTAAGACGTACCTGGCTCTAATACAAATAGAGGATTACATCGGCAGTGATATACCTACTGGAGCGGTAGAATGGTTCAACCATCTTCCCAGCGATATTGGGAACAGATTTGATGTATGTGTTCCATTTTAGTTCAGGGGTGAAGACCAGTTACAGAAACTTGTAAAGATATGATGCTTCCCAATATGAGAGCCATTCTTTCGATTGTGGACTGGTGGGGATCAAAGCGATTTTGATGAAAAGAGAGACGCTTGGTTTTAGCTGAATTAAAATTGACCAGCCACCCGTTTCCCCATATCACTACTTGCTCTAGGTCAGGAAGGAGGGAATCAGAACAATTATTGGTCATTGCAAGCCCTTGAAATGTTGCCATAGATAATGGTGTCGTCCGCAAAAAGGTTTACGAATGATCTAAGAATGTGATTTGGGAAATCATTGATGAAGATCAGGAAAAAAATGTATGGTCCAGAATGGAACCCCCAGAAACACCAGCGTTGAATACTATAAGCTTCAGACTTTTTCTCATCAACAGCTACTGTTTTAAATCTATTGGAGAGTCCAGGTTTATTAACTAAGAGGACATCTCCAGCTTTTCCATAGTTGGCTATCTATGACTGTGAAGCGACACTTCTTCTCAAATCTGAATTCTGTTCAAAAGAAAAAAATTGCTTTACAATCCAGTTACCACATGGCATTCGGAATCGGTAAATTCAAGAAACGGCACGCTATTGCTGAACAACTTATCAAGCAATGTACCAAGATCTGTAATGAAATAGGGACAAAAATGGATGGTCACATTCAATGCTGCCAAGACTACGCTTGTTTCCCTCAATAATTCCAAGAAACCTTCTTAACCACCAACAACTATGGCTAAAGATACATTACCTGAAAGTACTTCTTTAAAACTTCTCGGCTTAACATTCAAAGAAAACATGAGTTAGAGAAGATACATCGAGAGCATTGCTAGGATCGCTGCGAGGAAGGTGGGCTCTCTCTACCGTGCTAGAAAGTTACTTACGTATGGTATCCGGTACTTCTAAAACGGCAACCATTAAACACTCTATGAAGTATTGTTGTCAATTTGGGCTGGTGCATCTACTACAAGCCTTTGTACACCTTCAAAGTAAATACCTCCGACAAACCTGACAAGTAGCAAAGTCCCACCCCTACACAGTAGAGATCCCTAGATGTAAGAAAGCCTTCTACTCTAATAGTTTCTTCCTTAGAACTGCTAGACATTGAAACTCCCTTCCGGGATCCTGCTTTCCCAATTGTACTGACATGCAGAAGTTCAAGTACAATATGAACAGACATTTTGCTGTTCAACTCCCTACAAATTAGGTCAGCAATGTCTGGTCCCAATAGTAGCCCCCTTTTCTCAAAGTGGCACTGTGCCTTGCTTGGAGTCAAAATAGAATAATAAAAAATAAAGGAAATGATAAGGATTGATTTGGGAGCAACAGGGATAAAGACCGAGAAGAAATAGATTAGTTTAGAAAGTAATTTCTAAAAGCCATCCAACACATGCCGACATGTAAAAGAGAAGTTAAACTGCTGTTGTTACTGCTGATGGTTACATTTATTCATACTCAAGTTCTGTTGCAAAGGTATGAACCCTCAATTTCTCCATAACTGTTGGTAAAAGAACAAATTTTCTTTTACAAATTTTAACGTTGCCATTGTGCATGAAAAAAAAAAAAAAAACATTAAAATTTTGTTTTTAACTTGAAATGTTTCTTTACTTCTTAATTCGGTAAGACACAAGGTGAAATAAGGATTTGAAAAATCAGTGCTGAATAGCACTGTCAGCATTCGCCGGCAGGGAAGACTCGGACAATTAAAAAAAACTAACCCCTTTTCTTAAAAGCGAATGTAAAGTCTAGGAGAGAGTGGACCTCCTAGGACTGCACAGAAGCACACTGCTGCCCATCAAAAACAAATCCACCAACCTCAAAATAGCCCCAGACTTCATATCAGACGGATTATCTCGGGCTGATATTAACAATAACTAGAGTATGTCAGATAAAACAGACAAACCAATTTCAATCATTGTGCAGTATAGTTAAAAAGAAAGAGAGGGTGGGAGAGATTAGATATTTGCTAAGTAACTGTTAACAAATTCAAGTCATTTTACTTTACCTACATTATTATTCTATTTTGTTTTAGATGTTTTGAAAATGCTATTGTTTCAATTTGGGATTTTGTTCAAGCAATGTTGTTGGAGCGAAATTCCTCAGTGATGGATGGCAGAGTTCTGGCGATAGTTTAAGTCTGATTACTTATTTTTGGGTAAGCTATAGTGCACAATAGCCACATAACTGCTCCACATGCAATTCATTCTTTTGCGTAACTGAAAAGAGAAAATGACGAAAAAATAAAATAATCGGACTTTGGTGATATCCGGAAAAAACATTTTAAAGTCGGGTAAGTAATGGATGAAACGAATTGTATTTACTTTCTTTATCAATGAAATCTTCAAACACAATTAATTTTATCAATGAAATCTTCAAACACAATTGATTTTATCAATTAAATTTTCAAAAACAATTAATTTTATCGATGAAATCTTCAAACATAATTAATTTTATCATGGAAATCTTCAGACACAATTAATTTTATCAATGAAATCTTCAAACATAATTAATTTTATCAATGGAATCTTCAAGCGCAATTAATTTTATCAATGAAATCTTCAAGCACAATTAATTTTATCAATGAATTCTTCAAACACAATTCATTGTATCGATGAAATCTTCAAACACAATTAATTTTATCAATGAAATCTTCAAACACAATCAATTTTATCAATGAAATCTTCTAACACAATCAATTTTATCAATGAAATCTTCTAACACAATCAATTTTATCAATGAAATCTTCAAGCACAATTAATTTTATCAATGAATTCTTCAAACACAATTCATTGTATCGATGAAATCTTCAAACACAATTAATTTTACCAATGAAATCTTCAAACACAATTAATTTTATCAATGAAATCTTCAAACACAATCAATTTTATCAATGAAATCTTCTAACACAATTTTTCTGCCAAGCTTTATGTGCTAATCATTTTTTTCAACTTTTGTGAATAAAGAGTGTATTTGCTTTCTGGACAAATTAGAAAATTCTGGTCTATTTGAAGGCAAAGTATTTTGGGCACACTTCAAGAATGAGAGTTGCCTTCATCACGATCTCCTAAAACATTTTCTTTACATTGTAGTCACCACTTATCAAGGCCCGGAAGCCACTCGGGATAAGGGTTATTGCGTGTACAGTAATAAATGGGATAGTATCGTAGTAATGGAGATTTGATAAAGTCTTAAGGTTAATCAGAATTTTTTTAGATAAGTTTAGTTTCATCACAATTAGTCCATTAGCTTCAATATATATAAGTAACAATAAGCAGACTAACTTAAAGAATGATGCGCATGTGTGTACACATACATACTGGCAGGAGGACCCAATGATGATCAACGAATATTTCAGTCTCCTGTATTTGTATTGTAATCAAAATAAGTGAAATTATCAATTTTTCCATCAAATCGATTGATTGACTGCTCTAGTTGGGGACCTACCGCGGTACACCGGGAGAGAGTTTCACATGGTTCCCGCAGTGACAATTAAAATTAAGCCCAGCAACCATTTGTAACAGCAATACGCCATTCTTGGACTTACTTGGCTCTTATATAGGTAGAGAATTGCATAAGCAGGTAGATATCTACTGGATCGATAGAAGGATCCCATCATTTTTCCAGCGACCTTGGCAACGGATTACCAATGCCACAGGAGACCATCAGTAGCTCCTCCACTGTTCGCCAGGAATATATTTGTCATTTATATATTTATATACTAAATCAATAAAATTCAGTTTTGAGAGAATTAATTACTAAACAGCGTTGTCTCATAGAATCCTACAAAAATATCCACTAATGCAGGACTCAGAGTTTTCAATCTGACCCCGTCGGTGTGACTGTACATAACGTTATCAAAACTTAATTCTACTGATTAGTCTCCTCTGGCATTGTTAAATATGCTAGAAACGTCAAAGGAAGACATGGATTGTTCGCAGAACTAGCTTGCAACATATGTAAATATACAATCAACTTGAATGAATCGTTAATGCAATATTTAGTGCATAGAGCATGAACTGTTTCTATAATAGTCAATAACCACTGAGCTAGGGAGTGCTGGAAAGACCCTGCCACAGACAAAATCAGTCTAATCAGGATCCCTTCCTTATATATTTTAGGAAGGCGATAACGCATGGGCCTCAGTGAGCCAGAAGGCCTTATTCTGTCAAGATCACTTCGGAAGAGTATCCTTTCTTATAAAAGTATAAAAGGAATTTCTGGATCTTGATTTCATTCTTATAAGTGTTGTCGCATATTTCCCATAAGTCACTGCGAAGAAACTTATCTGGGTCATTGAAATTTGCTAACATTTTATTAACATTATCTACAGGATTCAGGATAATAACACCAGCACCTTTGTCAGGTTTAAATATATAAATATCTGTATTTAATTTCAATGACTTAATAGTTTTTAAATGCATATTGGACCAAACAAAATTACCGGATCAACATAACGAAAAGCCAATTCTTTTAGATTTACTTTAACAATTGTTCTATGATCAGACGAGGTGGGATCATGATGTTACTTTAGGAAAATAAAACTTCGAATGCTGCAAATGTTTCTTCTTTATAAACAAAAGTAATAGGAACAGAAAAGTTCAGTTTCTTAGACAACACTACAGTGCCAACTTTTGAAAACACAAGATTAGAATAATGAAAAATATTCTTGCTTTCAGCATCATAATCACGTCCAAATCTAAAGCGAATAAGCAAACCAAGCTTCTTATTAAGCTTATGGAAAATACGTTGGTCAGAGAATGCTTCACAGTTTGACAAATATTTGGAGAAACGAAGGAAATCAAAGAAAGTTAAGAAGATTATATTCAGAATAGGGCGGCAGACATAGAATTAATTTTAAAATCAAGTTGTCTGCTTTTAATTTATTTATTTCATCATGAAAGTCTGTTCAACCGAAAGACTATGTTTAACTTTGGAAGCAAGAATTCGTTTATCAATATAAAATGAAGAGAGGTTTTCTTCAAAACACAAACGGAGGAATGAAATAAATAATCTAATAGACCTAATTTTGATTTTTAAACGCGAAAACGAATTCATTTCTTTGATCTGAGCATTTTTCTACCGATTTCGCAAAAAATAGAAAAACTTTTTATCAGTATAAAACTTATATACCGCGTTAAAAATAATACACGGAAAAAGCCTTCGGGCACCGCATATTAGTGGCCTACGCCACAGAGGGGGGAGGGGACAAAGCAAAAAACACTTTAAGCGAAATTCATCCTAAAACAGCAAAACTAAAGCTGGCTTGCCATGATATATATATATATATATATATATATATATATATATATATATATATATATATATATATGTATAAATGTACGCAAATTTGCGCTATTTTATTGGTTTGAATATATAGGTTCATTTTTACTAATTGTGATAAAATTTTAACCATTCAATAGCAATATAATCTTCAAAAAGCCTGCAAATGTTCATGTAATTTCAACCCATACAACCAAATATATGAGCATTTAAATATTCAATTTGGTAACAAGTATAGATAGATATATCATCATTTTTTCAATTTTATTAGTTCGAAATATTGGCGACTATTGATCAAAATTAAGCAAATAGAGGCTCGTTTAAAAGCTAATAACCTGAATTGTGTAAGGATCAAGATGGCATTTGCCCATAAGGTCGACATTATTGTTTCATAAAGAGGGGGATCACTTTTCTATATTAACTTTAAGTAAAATGAGTACACAATTTATTGCCACCTTTTGGGTGGATCTGTTATTTTTAGAGATGGTGTTTATTTTGTGGCATGGTAGAACAACACAACACCTATCCTAAAACTTTTTTCCATAGGTTTTCGGTGTTCTGAAAGCGAATATCGCATTTAAATTTTCCGCAAATAAGCTTTTTTCCAGGTATTTAGCTAAAATATGCGCGCGATTGCGCGTACAAAAATGGGTCACCACCTATAATAAAATATTACATTGATTAATATCCGGAAAAATAATTATTTGCGAGTATTTTAAATGCGATATTCGTTTTCAACACACACGGAAACCTATTGAAAACAAGTTTTGGTCTACCAGGTTACAATTACCAAATAAATACTATCCCTAAAAAATAACAGAAGACACCCCCCAAAACGGTGTTTATGTAGTGGGTGATTATTTTACGTTAAATTAATATAGAAAAGTGATCCCCCGCTTTTTAAAACTATAATTATTTCATATATGGGAACTAATTGTTTCCTGGGATTTAAACTTATTTTCGTTTTCAGCATCATCGAAAAATTATAATAGTTGTAATTTTAAAGGATTTTAAATGATTTTAAAGTATTTTACCAATACTTCAATAATAGTCAATTGTTTTCCTAGTTTTTCATATCAATTACAATTTCTCCAAAGTTTTGGCCTTGATGAAAAGAGATTAAAACGTGAAACTATAATTCAAATGATCTGAAATAACAGTAAACGGAGACTTGATTCCAAATATATCTCATATCTTATATCCCCCCTATTTTTGAAATAGGGTACGATTAGGAGTAGTCTTAGTATCAACTGCTCCTTATACACTTTGAAATTTTCTTTATGTATGAAAACCAAAGAGATGAGAGGTAACATATAAGAACTATTTGGACTCATGTTTCCCCTTGCGGTTATTTCAGATCATTTGAAAAACATATATATATATATATATATATATATATATATATATACTAGCAAAAGTACCCGTCCTTGACTGGGTTCAAAAACAGCCTACAGAAAATGGACTCTGATTTATGAAAGTATGATATGTTATGAAACATTCCCGTGTCTCGATACATCTTCTATCATTATATGTGATCAGTTTTCTAAAATAGTATACCATATAGAAGCCTATTCGTGACCAGACACACACAGATATTCAGCTTTATATTAAATATATATATATATATATATTGTGGTCAGGTCATGTCATATGCTACTGGTACCATGTAATCCAGTACTACCTGCCTCATGGTCAGGTCACCGGCGACTAAACTGGTTCCCCCACCAGACTTGTTTGGTGAAGAGGGCGGCTAGTCTCCCTGAAGGCTTAAAAACAAGACCTTCCAAAGGGCGAATGAACTCTTTTTCTGGGTCAACGGCCAACTAGCACCGTGTATATTTGTGTGTGTGTATACGTGTATTGGGGTAGAGAGGGCTCCCGTAAGCCGTGGTGAAGGCAACCTTTCTAGGAGAAGCAAATCTCTGATTTAAAAAACCATAAAGCGGAAGACCAGTACCCGCATTAAGCTGGTCTGCAGTTTAATTTGTTGCTGGCTATCTTGCTCTTGCTTGTTGCTGGATCTCAACATTTTGAACCAAGAGAGACTTAGCTGTCGTACAAAGCTAAGACTCTGTAACATCATCTTTGTATAGATACTCCCTCAGGCATTTGCGTTCATGGACTTTAAGTGTCTGAGGGAGTGGCACTCGTCTGACAAGACGTTGCAATCATCATATATATATATATATATATATATATATGTATATTTATTGAGCCGCTTCTTTCTTACTTCTTATTTATTCTTGTTTATTTCACTTCTATTGTGTATCTTCTCTCTCTCTCTCTTTCTCGATTTCACAGCTTCATGGACATTTAATTCACTCCCATTTTAAATGTTACACTGGTGATTGCATATGTATGACACACTGCCACTATCGGTATAAAAATTGATTAATATTTATTGAAACAATATATAGTTTTTAGCCCTTTAAAAAAAGTAATGTTGAGCCATATATAGTGGAAAAAAAAGGTCATATAGCATACAGGCATTATGCCAACATACTGTTGTAGAATCCTCCCATGGCTGCTAGTTATGATGTCTTGTGTTCATAGCTTCATAAACATTTTAGTTTCTTGTTTTTAAATGTAAACTACCCTTAGTAGAGTTTATAGACGCTAGCCCGCTAACCCCAAATTAGCATTTTGGATTGTCTTTGAATCTATTGAAACTTTTGCAGCAGTCTTGGCAATGTCCTCAATGTATTTGTTCATGTGGTAATGATACATGGATGAATTTTAACTATGCGTCCAAGAGTGCTATTTGAAACGATAATATATATATATATATATATATATATATATATATATATATATAGTGGGTTTATTATACAAATATTATTCGTTACATATGTGCATACATGTTTCAGTAGAATCTCAATTCAAAGAGACCAAAAAAGAAGATGCTACTGAAACGGCGTATAGGCGTATATATATATATATATATATATATATATATATATATATATGTGTGTGTGTGTGTGTGTGTGTGTGTGTGTGTGTGTTTATGTGAGTGTGGGGTGCACTAAATACTGTGTATCTATATCTGTCAATGCCTATGTCTAAAGCTTAACTAGTCACCCTCTCTCGTTTCTTGTCTATTTGTTTCTCTCTGTCTCTCTCACTCCGTCTTTCCGTACGTCTGTTTCTACCTTATAAACATTTTCACATTATTCCTTTTCATGGAAAAACTAACTTTATTAAAGTTTCTTGTATTTTTCATATGAACATAGAGTCTTTTTTTTTTTACTCGTTCTACACCGCTCAATATCACTCTTTTCTCTTTTTCCCCTCCGGGTTCTTTCACTTTTCCTCTGTTCCATCGTCTTCTTTCTTCCTCTACTCTCTTCTTGTACGAATTATAAAGCTTTAAACTCATTAGACTTCTTTAAAATACTGATTTTTTTCACTGCCAATATCGCAACTCGAGGCAAATATCAATTCTCATGTCTATGGAAGCAAAGAACACGAAAATACTTTGTCCCATTATTCATAGATTACAAAAATATGGTTATTTTCGAGCGGGAAAAGTACAAACAAACAAAACAGAATACAACTTTTTTTTTCTCTTTTCTTTCTACAAGCTGCGTAACAACTAAAGCTGCCAGGTAATTTTACTGGGAGCCATCAACTTTTGCTTGTTGTCGGCCATTTTAGAAAATGGCTGCCCCGAGTGATCGCCATTGTTTCCAAAGTAAATATTGATTACTGATAGCATCGCGTACTTTTTGCAAGCAAATAATACACGCCAAGGAATTGATTCATTTAAGATCGATTAAAAATTGCCGAAATGCTTTTCAAACAAACGGATAGAATTATATTCATATATATATATATATATATATATATATATATATATATATATATATATATATATATATATATATATATACGTAAATGCTGTTTGTCATTTATTTCAATTTTTGATGTAAAATAGACATTTTATAACAAAAAGAAATTATTTAGCCTGAGATGAAAGCAGCATATATCTTCGAAAAAGGTCAATACCACATTGCATTATTATTTTTTTTTTAAATAGGTATAGGCGTAATATATTAAACAGCGGATATGTTGACTTGTTTCAGATGATTTTCATTTTCTATTTTGTTATATCTTATGGTTTGAGCTGAAGGAATTTATAGACAAGATAAATGCGTGGCTTACATGTGTTGCACTATAGTGAAGAAAACTTTGATCCTAGCAAATAATCAGTCGACGGTAGCTCATTGCGTAGACATCTTGAGTCTCCTTGGTAGAAGATCACACGCAATACTTGTTTATTTATTCTCTTGTTTTAGACGCTTTTTTCCAATTCCTTACGATTTTTGTAAACGTTATTCAAAAGGAACATTGCAAAATCACGATGTATTTATGGTGTTATTTTTCTAAAACCCCAGCTCTTTCCCATATGTGTAAAACAATCTATTTCAAAACACAATCACGTTCTTTACTGAGTTAGTGTTAACGGAAAGTTTTCTATGTTCATTCGCCACTTAATATTTGCGACATCCTTTATGTGACATCCTTTTGTTTGTACTTTTCCCGCTCTAAAACAGAATTTTGTCTTACTCAGTTCGAACTTAACATAGAGCCTTCTCATTCCTATCTTATGTTTATACATTCGCATCTAAATATAATTACAGTTTGAGATATACGTGCGGACTCAGGAAAAATATTAGTTATAGACTTAATTTGCAAGTGCTTGAGAAATGTAATCTACAAGATAAAAAATGTTTATTTGAGATTTTGTAAATAAAAATTAATTCGTCGATTTGAAAAATGTTCTCTCTTGCCACACTTTGTCAGCTCTTATAACATATTATGTTATTACTCTGGGAGAATCATTTTTAATAAAGAATACTCTTTTACTATCCGGATAGAAACTGCGTTAAGAAAATAGTGTTATATTTAAACTTATAGAATATATCACAAAGTAAGAATGAACTTTTCTTTCGCGACCAGTTCGACAAAAGATAAATAAATGTTTAGGGTGAAAATTGAAAAAAAAAAGTCTCCGTTCACTACGGTCTATCTTACATAGGTACATTATATTTTGTATTACTAAAATAGTGAAATTATTATTTACTCATCGGAGTCATTACTAGTAATGCATTCTTGTTAGATTATGCCAGGGTGACACCGGTTTACCTTGCCGATAGTCGATTTAGAAAAATCGACTATTATTATTATTATTAAAAATTAAAATGTTAGGTAAAGAACATTATTCGTTAATATGAAGAATTTGTTTGTGTGACAAAGCCAAATTTGTTTATACATTTTTGGAATTGTAAACGGGTTAGTATAACAAGAAACAAAAGAACCAGGAATATTACCTTGACGAAATGAATGTTCAAATGCCCAACGAAATAGATTTCACAATAACAGATTGAAATAAAAGAAAACGTGATTAAAAGTCACATGTTAAAAGATGTTTCTTAAATGACGTAATAGTAACCGAGTAGTTAGATATATATAGAGTTAGTCAGTGATCAGCTAGACTGATGGAGAGAGCAACAGAAAGAGTTCGAGAGTTGGAAAAAAGATCATTAGATTTTATTCAATATATATTAATTGAAAATGATTGTATATTTTATTTACGAAATTATACCAAGTAATTATAAGGTTGAAAATAATAAACCTTAGAATTATATTTGCGATGGAAGAGGCTTGTCTTAATGTATAATAGTTTATATAGAAATAAGTAAATTTACATATGTGTTTTTTTTTTTGTAATTTTTGGTGTAAACTTGGTGGTTTATTTATACCATGTTGCTTAATGTCAATTAAAGGTTTATATATATATATATATATATATATATATATAAATATAATGTTAGAAAATCCAATAAAATAATCCAAATATAATAATAGCAATATTTGTAGTAAATATTTAATTGTCACAGCAAATATTCATTGAATAAAATGGAAAAAAATACATTATTAGACAAATATTTACAAACATATATAAGTATAAAATAATATATTCAGAACCATGTAATTAGAAAATTTGTTTTTGTGCATATAATTGTATTTTATATATGTATTTACAACAGGTAACAGTTGCGTTAAAACCTAATAAATACTAGACTTATACAAGAATGGGTCAACAAAGTATATATGTACACACACACACTCACACACACAAACACACACACACACATATATATATATATATATATATATATATATATATATATATATACATATAATTATATTATTGTTCATATAGAAATAGGTATTATCTATCCAGAAAATAATCTGATTAAGTTTGTTGATGGAAATAAAGGAACTATATAATGTTTTGTTTATATCAGATTCTGCCATGTAAGTACCTATGAAATTTCATTAGCGCGAATATGATACTTAGAGCTTTTTTTCAATTTGTGAATACTTCCTCTTGGCTGGCACTAGGGTTCTCAATGAATGGGCGATCATTCTTTTTGGTATCTTCGGGCATTATATATAGTATACAAGCTCCAACACCATATAAGCTTGCGTCACTTGCTACTATTATTTTCAACTTTACGTTATAATGCGTAAGAAACGGTTCCGATGTTGGAGTAACCTAGACCTTTTCAAATGCTGCTTCACATTCAGGCGTCCACTTCATGGCTTTTTCGTTCTTTAATATTCATTTAGTAGGATGCGTAAGTCATACATGTGTTTTATAAAGACCTGGTAGAAAATTGCAAGTCCCAGAAAACTTTGGAGCGCTTATATATATATATATATATATATATATATATATATATATATATATATATATATATATATATATATATATATGGGTAGGCAGGTTCTTCATGGCTTCTGCCTTTTCACCATCAGGGCACTATCAATTATGTGACTAAGGTACTTTATCCCTTTCATAAGTAAATCACACTTTTCTTCTTTAACTTTAACTTTAACTTTAAGACGTCACGTATATGTTTGAGATGCTCGCTTGCGGATTTACTGGCAATAAGTATGTCATCCAAATAGGCGCATGGAAAGTCGAGTCTGCCCTGCATGGTATCAATGACCTGTCAGAAAATCGCAGGTGCGACCTTGATCACGAAGTCTAACCTCTCAAACTTTAGAGCACCCTGTGTGTATTGATGCGGATAAGTATACAACATTCCCTTTTGGTGGAAATCGACATGTGTCACTAAAATTCACGTCAGAGAATATTGTACCACAGGTTATATACGCCCTCTGGTATGAGGAGGGGAATAAGTAATCTTTCAGTAACGCATTCAGATCACGAATTTGGTTCGTCTTTTTCGTAAGGTCTATGGTATCCCATTCACTAGTTCTTACTTTCGATAGTATTCCAGCCTTTTCTAGCCTATCCAGTTCCTTATCAATGCAGCAAACGAGACATTTTGCTTTCTGACCCCTCCTGTCACATTCATTGCATGTTTTATTTTTATAAAAAAACAACCTATAGACTAATGTTATTCGCCGAAACGATTCCATGAACTTGTGGGCGATTTTGTTTCGGGTATTGTATCAATATCTGAATGTGTCTGGGTATTTATTTTGTTTCCTTGTTTTTTTCCGAGAGAGTACTCGCCTTGTCTTTAACTAGTCCTTCGTACGTATAACACGCCAGACACATCGATGTTTCTTATCGTTCTATATGCTAACTCGGCATTAGCAATCTCCCGTCAGTTTTTGTAGTGTGAGCTCTTGTTCGCTTTCGAATCTTTAAGAGAACTCTGCGTTTTTCGTCGACGAGACCCTGTGCAAAAATCATCCGCAGATATTTCAGGCAGACGAAAGTAATCGCAGTGCTTGTTTACAATGAACACAAAGGTGAGATAATCTTCGTCGTCGCGTTTCCCCAGATTGAAACACTTTCATTCCGAAAAGTTTTGATAAGGGTTTGACCAAGTCAAGACGGTCAAGTCTTGGAGAATTCCAGTTAGCTCGTCTTTCTTGGTAACAAATAGTCAAAGAACTTACTGTGTTTGGGTCCCTAGGTTCCTTAAAAGTAATAGGACCTTTTTGTCATTGCTCCACTCGGCAATCAACAGTGAGTAAGTTTTCGCATCGCCTATTAAAAGCTTCAAACGTCTTATCCTGCTTCGGTACGTAAATGAAAATTTCAATTGAATTCTAGATGGTGTTTTGAGAAAAAGCTGCTGGTTATCACTGTGTTCCGTTCTGTTAAACAGTTTTAAGAAAGTTCCCTTTTGTTGAAGTAACAATTTCTCCTCTAACATTTGTTGTCGCTGTTGATGCTTGCCCTATTGTTCCGACAGTTGCTTTTGTCGCATTTCTCCCTGCTGTTTGTGGAACTACAGGAAAAGTCGTTGTTGCTGAAACTGCTGTTAAAATTGCAAATTGAGCTGTCTATTTTGTATTTTTAATTTTCCTGTTTTTCGCTACACCTTGAGCAACTGTGTGATAATGGTCTTCCAATCCTCCATCTTGGAAAGCTACACCAAGCAAATGACTAAAGTGCATTGTTTATATTAACACTGGAATAAAATATCTCGAGGGAACAAAAAATGTCTCACCTTTTTGTATGTGTGGGGTTTGAGGTCAAAACTTGGGGTTTTGAGGTCAAAACTTGGGGTTTTGAGGTCAAAACTTGGGGTTTTGAGGTCTAAAACGTAAATAATCGCAAGAAAAATGGGTGAAATGTTTTGCTAAATATTTAACTGTGAACAAAAATAGAGTATTTGCCTACTAGCCCCCTCCCCCCAATTTCCTTTCTTCAGAAAATAATAAAAGTTCACTACAAGTCAGGAATAAATATTAAAAATCTTGAGGAGAAAAAATCTTGAAAAAATTAAAAATGTTATATTTCAGTTTTCCAGTTTGTAAAGAATTAAATTACTGAACAAGTCAATGCGACACACGTGCGAATTTAGGTTAAAATTTAAAAATGGACGGTTTTGTGTTCTTCAAAGGGAACAATCCTGCTTTGTTGTTTTTGCAGTAAAATAGTTCAAACTACATAAACTATTTGTAAGCCGTATTTCTTTTTCACGTTTTTCTTAAGAAAAAATATAATTTACCAATTGAGTGCACACCATTATTGCATTTGTTATAATTTATCGTGCGTTTTTTTTTGTTATGAATTTTATTTCTGCGATCGAAAAGACTATGTCTTTTTTCTTTTATTCTCAAATTTACACCAGCCGGGTTGTTCTTGTAGATTTCCACGCGTAATTTTTTTTCGAATTATCGTAAATTGTTATTTCAGATTCAAATTCTCTCGTCGCTAGTTCGTTTTTGTTCAAATGTTCAACAAGAAGCGGAGCAGAGACATGAAATATATTTAACAGAAAATAGAGAAACGTATATTGGTTGAGTGGTTACAATTTACAGATTCAGCTTGCTCGGAAGTGACGTTAGGGGTAGTTAATCGTAAGAATCTGTGGAGGTGCCAACCCAACAATCCATACTCCAAAACATTTAGGTGGTTTGTGTATTCATATTCATATTATAAATCGTACTTTCTATTTATTTAAACAAAGTTGTATTTTTTACATAAGGATTACTACTTATCAAGACCAAGAGGCCACTTGAGGATAAGGGTTAAGAGTGTACAGTAGCCAATTGGAAAATGTAGTAATCGTTAGTAATGAAAATACGGTAAATTTCTAAACTTAAGTGTAATGGCTCATCAAGAACTTGTTTACGTTTGACTTGAGGACAGCCATATTGTAGTCAGCTGGAAAGCAGGAAAACGGAAGACAGTTCATCAGACACTTCTAAGAAAGAAGATTTGTTCATGGAATCTATGTTTAGGTTTAGGCACAGATAAAGAGTGGGGGAATTATTGATAGTGTTTTCAGCTAGCCGAGTGTTTCTTGTGAAAGTTTGGCGAGGGGGGAACCATGAATTGAACCTTAGTCGAGCACTTGCCATGTAAATAACGATAAAGCAAAGACAGGCTCGAAGCATCTCTTCTATAAGAAAGAAGTTGCGCAGAAAAGAAAAGAACATCTCCTACGAGGCTATGAAGTCTATTTTGAACTCGATCAAGGTAGGATAAGTCCTTTCTAGCAGCTCCCGCCCAGATGTGGCAAAAACTATTACTCAATCATTGGACATACATGGCTCTTATATAGATAGAGAATAGTATCAGCAGTGAGATATCTACTAGATCAATAGAAGGATCTCACCATTTGTCCAGCGGCCTTGGCAACAGATTTGATGTACCTGTTCCATTTCAGATCAGGAGTAAAGGTCAAGCCCGGAAGCTTGTCAAAAAATGAGGCCTTCTCAAGACGATAGCGATTCATTTCAACTAATGCCAGATGGGGATCAGAGCGTTGATGATGTAAAGGTAAAAGCTTGGTTTCAGATGCATTAAAAGTAACCAGCCATTCCTTTCCCCATTGTACCCCGCACTCAAGATCAGAGGAGAGAGAATCTATAAATAAATGGTAGTGTCATCAGCATAAATGTCTAGGAATGATGTAAGGATGTGATTTGGAAGATCATTAATGTAGGTCAGGAAGAGAGTTGGGCTCAGGATGGACCCCCAGGGACTCCAGTATGAATACTGTGAGCTTCTGATTTCTGCCAATCAACTACTACTCTTATGAACCTATCAGAGAGCAATGATTTAATAATAGAGAGGACATTTCCAGCTTTACCGTAGTTTGAGATATTCTGAAGTCAACCTTTATGCCATACCCTATCAAAGGCCTTTGATATGTCAAGCGCAATTGCCATAGAAGATTACCTTCTATGAGATATAACTGAAAGCTGTTGATCTAGCAGAACGGAAACCATATTGCATGTCACTAAGAAGGTTATTTTTGCTGAGATGGTTGATTAATTCTCTATTTAACACAGATTCCAGCAACTTACTTATGATGCACAGGAGACTTATTGTTCTGTACATAGAGGGGGATGAACGATCACCTGAATTCTTAAATACAGGGCATACTGATGAGATTTTTCAGGGTGATAGGAATCAATTCTGCTTTAGACAACGTTTAAACAGTTTTGTAAGTATGGGCGTTAGTTCTGGTTGAAGTCTTTTGAGTACTATAAGTGTTCGTTGCAGCAAACATGTTTTAATAGCTCAGGTATTAACGTAAAAAGAAAGAGTAAATCATAAGCTAAACGTTTTGTTTTCTATTCTCGGTGGTGGCGCACGAGTCAATTTTTGACCTTTTTAAATCAGTACTATATATTGTGTCCAATACGAAATCTGCATTAATCAAAATATTATATTTAAGCGTATTATACGACCGAGTAATGGTGGTTGGCTTGCTAGTATATAAATATAAGTAGGTACGATAGTATGACATAATTGCAAAAGAGGAAAGACAAAAATATTGCATTAGAAAAATATCAACGTTCTGTCGTCATTTTTAGAGTCACTTCTTAAGAATGATAAAATGACTGAGGAAAAATTAACTAAAATTCTTGGTGAGCAGAAAGATTCTGTGCTATTTTTCTTTAAGCGTGATCATTTATAATGTGCTGAAAACGTATTACATATACATACATATACATATATATGGGGGGATATCAGAGAACTCCACACTTTGCTACAAAATCTACATCCAAAAATAAACTTCACACTAGAACAAAGTCCCACAGAACTACCTTTCCTAGACACCCTAGTAACAATCAAAAACAACAACATAATCACAGATATCTACCACAAACTCACAGACACTCAACAATACCTCCACTTCAAAAGCCACCATCCTAAAAACTGTCTAAAATCAATACCCTACTCCCTAGTACGTAGAGTCTGCACCATAGTAACAGACAGACACCTCCGTTCAACTAGACTGAATGAACTACAAATAACACTGCGGAAAAGAGGATATCCACTACCACTAATACAGAAAGGTATTGAACTGGCTGAAAAAATTCCAATAGACCAACTAAGAACCCCAAAAGAATACAACAAAGAACAAATTTTAGCGTACGTCTCTACACACAACACAAACAACCCAGAACTATTCACACAGATAACAAAAAAACCTTATCCTCCTCAATCAGAACGACAAACTAAACAACATACTTAAAACAACAAAAATAATAAAAAGCAAACGCCAACCCAAAAACTTAAAACACATCCTAACTTCCTCAAAACTGGTCCCACATACTACAAAAGGGGTTACAAAATGCAACAAACCGCGATGTGGAGTATGTGACATAATAATAGAAGGTAGCACATACACATTCAAAAACCCAGCACAAACATTCAAAATAAAAAAAGATCTAAATTGCACCTCCAGAAATGTAGTATATGCACTAAGATGCACAACATGCAACAAATCCTACATAGGCGCCACCAAAAATTTCAGCAATAGAGTGGCCTTACATAAGAGCAACATCAAAATTGCAGATAACAGACACCTCTATGTTTCAAAACACGTACACACATGCAGTGGAAACAGCTTCAAAATAATGCCAATCTTCCAAACAGACAATTATTTTTATTTACTTACACAGGAAAAAAACTTCATCACCAGATTCACTCCTGAACTGAACAGAGCCTAATATCATCACACAAAAACATGAAATGCAAGGTACACTCGCATGCACATCCATACACATACACATATACACACCCACACATAAATCAGAACCGACACATTAAAACACACACACGTGCGCGCATACAACCACACACAGACATAACACCCCTATCTCTAATACAACACACTGAACAATACCAACCCTACTTAACCTCGAAATCAACAACACTAGGAAACACATAGAACCATAGTATAATATCTGTTCCAACACCTCGCTCCCTTCTCAGTCAGTGGAGGAGAAATCCCTCATGACTGAAACAACTATCATTCCTTCTATCATCACTCTCCCATACTTATACCCCCTCCAATTGCCCCTCCCTCTGGGGAACAAAATCTTCCCCATACTAGAAACCGATCCTGGGTCTGGCCATACCCACATGGGGAGACAAATAGATAGAAACATTAAAAAATCCCCTATACATATTTTAAATACACCCCTCTTTCTAAACAAACATAATATAAGGAATACCCGAAAAGACTAAAACGAAAAATCACAATACTAAAATCCAAGAATCCAAAAAATAAATATCAAAATAGAATGAAAGCACCCCTACCCTTATTTCAGAAGAGCTGGTCCCCCCTCCTCACACATACACATTAGTAACGACCTTGGATCACTGTCACCTTCCTAGAGAAGCAAATAATCTCATAATACTATAAAACAGTACACACATTCTCAAACCAATAAAAGAAAACACACACACACACACACACACGCACATACCCTACCATAAAGGGAAAGGAAAAAAGAAAAAAATACAAGTAGAAAGAGAGTGAGAGAGAGAAACATAACACAGGAGTGACCACAGCCGAGGTCGGCGGTCTCGCCACAGCCCAATAAAAGAGTAATAAAAATTGAACATTCATATGAATAGTAGACACTTACACGTTTCCACCCCTTGGAAACACTTCAAATGAACTATGAAAATGCTATTTTTACATCTCCAACACATTTGAAAATAATTTCTGACGAAGACGCTTCACAGAACGTCTGAAACGCGTAAAAACGATTTCAATGATTTAAAAGCATTATTACAATGATCTAAACATAATTCTCAATGAAAAACCAAGACATGGAATAATAAAATAATGTTAAAAAATACACATTGTTGGTGACTACCCCATTATTTTAATATATATATATATATATACATATATATATATATATATATATATATATATATATATATATATATATATATATATATATGTGTGACTACTTCATTTAATCACAAAACTTAATATACGAGAATATAAATTTATGGGTGAATTTTCAGTATTTACTTCAATAGTGCTCAATACATTCTGAGGTAGAGCTAGGTAGTAAGTTTAAAAAATATACGGCAATTAAGCTACACAGAATATTCTGCGTTTCATTCTCGTTAGAATTCGTAAGGCTTATAAGCCTGCCGAATTCTCACTAGATTGAAACGCAGAATATTCTGCGTAGCTTAATTGCCATATATATTTCTAGAACTTTATATATATATATATATATATATATATATATATATATATATATATATATATATATATTCTTATGCACAGGAGAAAAGCGACTGAAAAGCAATGCATTAACTATGTGTTCATTAATTAAATTAAGTTAATTAAGTCATTTATGTTTTGTTCCTTGATTATTACATTTCTGATGATGGGAAATAAATTACTGATTTTCGGTGTCAGAATCAAAGGTAAGTGCCGATTTAAGGAGTCTCCGTCGGGTTTTACTATGAGCAAATTTTATTATTTTAATTTTGAGAAAAAAGTAACAGAAAAACTAGTTATTCATCTGTGAGACATGGGGAAAAATGCCTTTGGGGATAGTTTCATTTCTTATATCTCTCTAGTGTTCGGCGAGTTATTTACATAATGCGTGTTGCGTTTCTACATTTGATGGCAGTCATTATAAGGTATAGTGTACACGCCTGTGTCGCATGTGGGTTATTGAAAGAGTGCTCTGTAGGCTTTAATGTTTGATTCACAAATAATAACGTGGTTCGTATCGATTATATTTCAAGCTTGTTCGGTGTGTTACAAATTGTTGTATTGTTGGTATGGGTGGGTATAAGGAGTATTTTCTTTTTTTACGTGGAGGTAACCACTTATGAAGGCCCGAAAGCCACTCGGGGATAAAGGTTATTGCGTGTACAGTAATCAATGGGATAGTATCGTAGTACTTGTTAGTATTGGAAATTTGATAAAGTGTCTTTCTTAAGGGGGCGATTCATCAATAATTTGTTAACGTTGATCTTGAAGACACCCAAGTTGTAGTTAGGTGGGAAGCAGGCAAGCGGAAGACAATTCCATAGGCGTGCAGTTCTAAGTCATGGAACCTACGTTTCGATTTAGGCACAGATAAAGAGTGGGAAAAATTACTGACAGTGATTTCAGCTAGACGGGTGCGTTTCGTGAAATATTGGCGAGGGAGGACCAGATATTGCAGCTCGGATGAGCACTTGCCATGGAAATAACGATAAAACAAATATAGGTTCTCAACATCTTTTCTGTGGGAGAGAGGTTGCAGGGACGAGAAAAGTGCATCCCCACTAAGCCACGAAGTCTATATTGTACTCTGACAAGGCAGGATAGGCTGTTTTTAGCAGCTCTTGCCCAGATGTACCAGCAGTATTCCATCCTTGGACGTACTCGGCTTTTATACAGATAGAGAATTGCATCAGTAGTGAGATATCTTCTAGAGCGGTATAAGGATCCCACTATTTTCCCAGCAACCTGGGCAACAGACTTGATGTACGCGTTCCATTTCAGATCAAGAATAAAGGTCAAACCCAGAGAGAAATATTGGGTGTGTCATGTTTCTGCCTATTTATATTTTAAATTATTTTTCTGCCTTTTTTCTTCACATTTGATATGAAATATGTGGGACACATTTAGCAAATTAGTGTTATGTCTGATCTTAGAGAATATTGAAAGCTACATATCCTGAAACCACGTAATAAGGAATTGATTTTCATGCTCGTTTTTATTGTGTTGTTATGGTCTTTTTTTTTGGTCTGAGTAAAAGTGTATGTAGTCGTATTTGTGTGTATTGTTTTGATGTTCTTTAACAGTAGTTTATAATAAGTGCGTCTAGCAATAGTAGGTAGCCGTGTTGCTCTGTTTCGTGGGTAAATTTTATGGAGTGTTTAACTGTGTTTAATTTGTTCTTTAGTTCTTCTATCTGTTTACCCTCGAGGAGAAAAACCAGAATGTCGTCAATATTCATCAGTTTTCTATATTAAGATCTAAATGGACCGTATTCTAAAAACTCTATAAACAAATATGATAGAAATTCGCTAAAAGGAAGTTAAACTTTCTTTTATAGAAAATGTTATTAAATTGGAAAAAAGGTCATGTCGGTAATAAGTTTAATTATCTATATAAGTATGTTAGAGGAAAAAAGTAAGTCAAAGTTAATTATATTTAAATAATTGTGTAGTAAGTTTAAGTGGTTTTTGATAAAGACAATATATACAAAATAAGTGTGTCCAAACTGTGCATAATGTTATATGCATCTGGGTATTTTTTATTTTATTTAATAGGTCACCAGACTTCGTTATATGTGAAGTGCTAATGGTACTCATTAACGGGATTAGCACTAGCTCATGTGATCTTATGTGTGGTACTGCCATTACTGGACGTCCGGTTTGTGTGTTTTAGGGAAACTGGAAACTTTTGGCTCATCATGGTTTTAATTTTCCCCAATCATTTTCTCATCCTGAAGATGTCCCCCAGAAATGAGGAAAAAACGTTGATATTTTTCTCATGTTATAGGTTTTTCTTTTCTCTTTTCTTTTTCTTATATATATATATATATATATATATATATATATATATATATATATATATTAGCTGTATAAGTGAATACGGTGATATTACCAAACACTGAAATGTGTTCGTCGAGCCAAAATAATCAAACGAAAAATGCCTTCAGGAAAGAAGAATCGGTTTTTCGCGCGCATTCTCTTTCCTATCTCATTTTTGTCTCCAAGAAATAACGTCACCCATATTTATATCTCAATTTCCTCCATCTTCTTTCAATACAATCTCTCTCTGTATCTTTTAAACGCCCATCCCTCTCCCTCTCTAATTAACATTCCCTGTCTCTATTTTTCTCTACCACTGTGATCTCAGTTTACAACTTTGCACTTCGCCTGATGTCGTCAGCATCTGTTGTTCATACACGGAAAAAAAGAAGGCGATCAAGCCGGAAGATATCGTTTATAGTCTGCAAGGATTGAGTGGAGTTGGCCGAAAAGGAGTTCGAACATTGATTAACGATAGGATGGAAAAGCAGAGAATTATTAAGAAAGAAAAAAGGATACGAAAATACGGCTTTCTTTCTTGCTATCTTACAAGATATATGCAGGGGAAGGTCCTTCTCATGTAACACTCCTTTCCTTCTTATTTTTCAAAAAATGTACGCATTTTTAAATTCCAGTACAGTTTTTCTTTATATCCGTACAACCACTTGGCTAAGAAAGGTCAGACACGACCCCAAAATAATAATAATAAACTTCTTTAGTTAGCCCTTTTCCAACAGACTCCATAATTATTTTTAGACCAGAATCTCTATCTGATCTCCCTGGCATATTCCTTTTGGATGTAGGGTAGTACCTCTTGTGATCCATATCAGCTGATCCATCCAGCCACCCTTATGTGATAAACTGAGGTCCCATTTTACCTCTTCACCAATTCGACGATTCTTCGTCCACATGTGTCCTGACTTTTTCTTTCGCATGGTTGTTCTACTAATTAGTGTTTTGTCTTATTTTTTAATATTTTATTTCTTTTGGGACATACATCAAAAATCATTTACTTAAAACTTTGTGGTTGGCGTCTATCTTTTCATCACACTGATTCACTCGAATTTCCTTGCTTGGACTCTTAGAACATCACCCTTAACTAAATAACCCCATCCCCTGCGTCAAAATTCCTACTTGCGCACTGAATTCTAACTATAGCAATGATTCCTATGATTTTTTTCTTTTTTCCCACCAGAGCGTCCAAGATTACAAAACAGGGATATCCCGCATACATTCATTTCTAAAAGAATATCATAAGGTTATATCGTTTTCCTCCTACGTATTTACGGCATATTTTCATTTATCTCCCTTCTTATTACTATATTTGTTTTGCTCGTGGTACTGACCCTTATGATCCTTTGGTACGCTAAAGAATTCTTGTATTTTCTCCCACGCCTGCGTTTATAATTTATTGCACCGAGGCTTATCATCTGTCGAAGCCGTTACGTGAAGCATCCGTTAAAAGCATAAAATATCGCAGATTTCCAACTGTATGTTTCTACATGTGCACATCTAGTGCTGTTCCCTGGCAAGTTACTCTTCTTGCGAAAAATCAAAACAAAGAAACAAAAAAAAGAAAAAGTTTCACTTTTGACTTATCACATCCAAAACCTCTCAAAATACTCGTTTACGTATTTTTCTCTTGTCCCCTCTCTAAAATTCTAACATATTCTATGCCAACCATTTGTCTTAATAATCGTTTCATTTTTATTTTCTTATGACTTGTTTTTTCATTTCAATCTATATCTACTTAATTATAGATTGAATTCCTGACGAAAATTACAATACCTTTTACATACATTTAAAACAATTTTCAACAATATTTATTCAACATTATATGACATGTTATCCAAAACAAAATATATCATTACATTACATTTAATAATGATCTAGGCAAAAATGTTCCAGTTATAACTTTTTACTAAATTAGATTTTTCTGTAAATAACCATAACAACAAAAGTCTGTTAAAAAAATACTACAACACGCAGAAAGGAAATCGTGATTTCTAGACCTCTATATAAACACAACGTTCAAAAGTGTCCCCTTTTCCCCAAAAAAAAAACACATGTAAAGCTGAAAAGTTCAAGTATAAACACAAAAATGCCATTTAAATAAAAGTGCATCACACACGCTGTTTAAAAAGTACATCCAACAACGACACTTGTGAAAAATCTTTGATTGACAGCTTTAAATTAAAACAATTTCGACATTGCCACTATTTCAAAACGATCAGAATTTATGCATTGAAACATACAAGTCTGAGAAAAGCATATATAACTACTGAAATCTTATGCACGTTAATGCACGACATGGTTAAGCTTCATCTCAACCGTGTCGACACTTCTAGCATACAAAACCCAGAGCATATGTGTTTCGCGAAGAAGATGTACAGAAATGATCAGTGACTACTGTAAAAGCTGCCTATTTTAAAAACTTACCTTCAAAATACCTAAAATCTTTAAAAGAATTGTGATACAGAGAAAATGTTATACTTTTTTATATACTAATTTTCATATTATACACAAGATTTTATAGTATACTGTAATATATAAACTACTTGTAGGATATTTTAATACACTTTCTAATGAATTAATTCTCTATACATGTGTATATGAATAAATTTATGTAGTTGAATTTAAAGTATTATATATATATATATATATATATATTAATTTACCGTATATTTCTTTAATGTATATTTATAATCGATATACATGTGTTATATTTATCATTATTATCATTATTATTGTTGTTTTTTGTTGTTATTATTCATTGTTATTATTCGTTGTTATTGTTCTTAGTTAAAAGTGAGTCTTAGAATCTTATTAAGAGAGATGTTGAAAGACTCAGAGAGTGAGAGAGAGAGATGTTGTAAGAGAGATTGTTCGTGTTATGAATATATTCATATATATTAAAATGTTCATACTTAGAAGTGTAGATATGAGATGTAGAGTTCACATTGTAGATATGAGATGTGTATGTCAATACATTTTATAACACAGATATATAGACATATAACAATTTTCACTTTACCTTTTGGTAGAATTACAACACAAAGACGATGTTTATAAACACACATGATGGGTTTATTTTTTCTCACGACCGGCCGTGGTTTTCATCATCAAGGATTCAAAGCTTCACATTCTAAGTTTCAAAAGTCACCGTCTCGCTTCTAGACGTCGAATCCCAACTGGACTATCGTCTGTCGTCCTCAAACTCCCTCTCCGTCTCTTCCCCAGTTTCTCCTCCCTTAACTCTAAAGTTTTCTAACTATATCTAGAACTTCCCATTTTCCATGACGTCATACACATGTTAAAACATGTGTCTTCTTTCACGTATTCTGGAAATGCGTGTCCAAAACTTTTCCTCTGTTTACAAAAGGAATTTTAACCTATATTCTCAGTAACCTATATTTCCAATATGTTAAAAACATGTTTATTAAAATATCTTGTAGCTGCATTCTTTCAATTCAATTTTCATAACAAAATTGACAGTGCACATTCTTTTCTTGAAACGATTTTATCTCTAAGCTAAACAATCGTTTGTTTTACACTCCATTTTCTAATTCTCTCTCGTAATCTATTTCTAAACCTAATTTACGAGGTTCGAATTTCGTCTATTCTATTTCATTTTCATTTTAACTAAATCTCTCTATTTTTATACTTACATGAAAAGGGGACAGCTCTTATCATGTAACGCATGCACAAAACTATAATAAATAACTTTCAAATGTCGCAAGAGGTAAATATTATATTGTATGTTAAATTCGAACCAAATTTCTAAAATAAAAATTAACATCACACACACATAAATATATATATATATAAACACACACACACACACACACACACACACATATATATATATATATATATATATATATATATATATATATATATATATATATATATAATCACAGGCCACAGAGGAGAAAATCAAACCAAAAAATCCGACATAAAATATATCCCAAGCAGCAAAACTAAAGCTGGTTTTCTAGGCAAATGTAAATGTGTGCTTATTTAGGAATATTTTATTGGTTTAAGAAAACTACTTTTTAACTAATTGTCATACAATTTTACCATAATATTTATATAATCCTCTAAAAGCCTGCAAATTTTCATGTAGTTTCAGCTCATAGAAACACGTATATGAACATTTCAATATTAGATTTGGCGAGGAGTATAGATATATGCGTACATAGATATGCCACTATATATATATATATATATATATATATATATATATATATATATATATTGATTTACATACAGGGTGGAACAATGAAAGTGTCCTCCAAAAACATGACAGCTTTATTTTAAAACTTTTATCAGGTAACTTAACTATGCATTGCAGCTGATATCTAATCAATTCTTTAGCCTCAATCACATCCTCGATACTGGTTCGGAACTGGGAGCATGCCTTTTCTACCATCGCCGACGGGAGCTCGGCGATTACTCGGCGGATGACGAATACCAGGCTTGCTTTAGTGTTCTGGTAGGTCATGTTGATGTTCTCGACGAATGTTAAAAAAAGTGGATTCGGCTCAGGGAAGGACGGGAGCATATAATTATTTTTAGGTTGGTACAAAATTTTATTATAGCTGTTACAAAGCGAAGTCTGAGATTTTTTGTATCCATGTTAAAAAGAAGGACGGAGAGGAAACATTCAATGGAAGTGAAAAAAAAAAAAAAAAATAAGAGAGTAGAGTCGGCCGACCAGGTTTCGCCTGCATTTTCAAAGTCGAATCGAGGTTTTCTTTTATAAAGGGAAACGAATATATATATATATATATATATATATATATATATATATATATATATATATATATATATATATACTAGCATACATACCCAGCGTTGCCAGGGTCGACATAAAGTCCGGTTTTGCCACACACGCTATACTAAGAATATTGAACAGTTTTTCATGTCAACTCCATCGTTACTCCAACTAAAATTTCAAAATTAAAAGAACGAATGAAAACACAAAAATGTAATCCCCCCCTCCCCGAAAAAAAAAGTACGTAAAAAACTCTCCACCGGATATTTCGGCAGAAGGGAAACGAAGCGAAGCTATTTTCCGGACATTGGGCACCGTTTTATGACTACATTCAAGTTTAATCGAATTTCTTTTATGCAACCTCAGTCTAGAAAGGTTTGTAGTTACGGTTTATTGCAACGAAAACAAGCTATATATAATTGTTTCAAAAATACCAAAGTAGAATTTGTGTCAACCGAAATACACGTTTTTATGTTATAAAAATGATGAGTTATGACCTAATATGTTAGTAAAAGAAAAAGAAATTAGCAGTTACGAATACAAAAAATGTGAAGAAAAAAATGGTAAAAAAACATAAATGAAAGTTATTTTTGTTTTTGTTTTAAATAAAGAATCATAGTTGAATTGGATTGTTTGTTTATCTTAAAATTAAAATCAACTTGGCCACAATGTTTATTGCGAAATCACGGAAATTATTTTATTTGAACTAATTACAAAAATAATGCTTGAGAGTTTTAGTCTTAATATCCGCTGAAAATTAAACCAAAGTTCGCGCCCGTGGGAAATAACTCAAGCAGGTTTATAAAAAAATCGACGTCGGTTAAGATAAATTGAATTAATCATGTTATCAATATAAACCACATTCAAATAATAAACTTAAATAAAACATATAAATCAATTCTCTCACTATAAACAATAACTAACGCCGTTATTTAATAAAATCGATGTTCCTTAATGTAATAGGCTAATGATGTCACCTTTAATTGTATATTTTGCAAGAATGATACTATATATAGGAATGCATGATAGATTAATGTAATGGACCTTTTGTATATATTAATAAATTGTGAACAAACAAACAAATAAACAAACAAACAGACAGGAATACAGATACATACGCACACACACACACACACACACACACATATATAAACCTTCAAAAAGTTGAAGCGCTACGAAGATGAGATATGTACCATAACATCTAGCGACGTTTTATGTTCTTTAATTTATTTTTCTCTATCATCACCATATTCAATGCGGTTTTCCAACAATTCAATGGCGCATCTTTGCTTCTGACACTCGTTAATGACAGGGATTGCTTACTTAAAATACCGCTAATATCTGCAACAGAATGGTGAAACTTTCTTGTCATGAATTCATAAGTTCAATCATCATAAAAATGTAATTTGAAACCCATTTCGATGGAATAAAAAATAGAAAGCATTATTTATGAACCACATCTAGTATATAGCTATCTATCTCTATAAAAATGTAGATAGATAGATATATCTATATACATAGAGGTGTATGTATTTTCATACATTAAGAAAAAGCGAGAGAGGCTGTGCGATAGAGAAAATGGAGTTTCATAGAAAGAGATAGAAAACTAGAAAACGTAAATAAGAAAGGAACAGAATAAAATGGCTGGTTGAATACGAAAGGTGAGACAGAAATACTTATTTACAAAAAATAGCACTAAATAGATACAAAGGAATATATATATATATATATATATATATATATATATATATATATATATATACTTAATTCACATAAAATTAATATACGAAAGTATAAATGTATGCGTAAACTTTAAGTATTTACTTCAACAGTGCTTAATACGTAGGTAGAGCTAGTTGGTAAGTTATAAAATATATATGGCTATTAAGCTACATTGAATATTCCGCGTTTCATCCACTCTAAGCCTGAAGAATCCTAGAGTGGATGAAACACGGAACATTCAGTTAGCTTAATTGCCATATATATTTTATAACTTACCATATATATATATATATATATATATATATATATATATGTATATATATGTATATATATGTATATATATATATATATATATATATATATATATATATATATACGCTACTGTCAAGAATTGTATAAGCCAACTGAATTAAAGGAATAATTTATAAGATGGTCAACATCATGAATTTTGGATTATAACTTTTTCTCATTTATTCTCTCTCTCTCTCTCTCTCTCTCTCTCTCTCTCTCTATATATATATATATATATATATATATATATATATATATATATATATGAATAAATAAAGAAAGGTAGAGATATTGATGTGCAGATATAATATAGATAGATAGATTACGATAGACAGGAGTAAAAACATCAAGAGATCACCACGGGGAAGTGACGAATAAAGAGGATGCAACGCAGGTTAACTTGTCGGCACCCAACTCCTCTCGCAGATGTCTTTCTCCTCTGGCGTGTCGACTACTCAATTTTATTCTCTCCCGATTGTTGGACTCTCTAGGCGACCTTTTTATTCTTCGCTTTATTTGCTTCCCACTTTCGCCATTAATTTTTTTTCTTTTTCTTTTTTTTCTCTCACTCATGGCGTTTCTGATTTCTAAATGAATTCTCTGTTTTTCATTTTATTATCGCACATGGTTTTACTTCTCTTTTACTTCTCTTCGTTTCTCTATTTTCTTATTTTCATTCATATATATATACATATATATATATACATAAATATACACATATATATATATATATCGAAGAGTAAAATGAGGTCCCTCTTGTGAGTATAAATATATATATATATATATATATACACATATTAATTGTATCTCGTCTGCTATTCAATATCAGCCACTAGTAGCAATCATTCTGACAAATCTACGTGATTCTAACTACTCTGATCTTTTTATTCCACTATATTATTAGCCTGACTATAATTTAATTCGCTCAGGTATTCACGTTTATTACCATAACAGAATCAGCCGTTTGCGAATTTATTTTTTCTTTGGCAATTTTACTAGGAAAATTCCGTGGACCATTTATAAGCTTAAACAAAGAAAAACTGAAGTCTATTGAGTGGAAAATGACAAAAATAATGTCTATTAACATGGCTGATGAATAACATAAAAAATTAGGAAACAGACAAACTTGGCACAAAAGCAAGTAAAACTGTCAATATTAACACAGCAGTAAGAGTAGAATTAGACAGAAAAAAAATGAAAAGAAAAAGAACAAGAGTCACAAGAAGACATGTTCGCGACCATGAAAAGAACATCGAATCAAATAAAACAATACTTACAGCAGCACAGATCTCTGCAGTGAGATTATAACGATGTTATAGAAAATATGTAAACCAGTAAAAAAAGAATCGAGACGAAAAATCGTATAAGAAGTGAATGCAGCAAAGTTGTTCAAGAAAATTCAAGAACAGATAGAACACCGGAAAATATACAAACGACTTTGATTTGAAAACGCAGACAAATCCTACAGACGAAATCAGAGGCAGTATATAATATCACAGAATAATCTTGCACATTGGGGTACAAAAAAAAAACAACTACACTAGAGCGGATGTCATAATAATCTACAGGAATGTAAACCCCAGACAGTATTTCAAAATCGACTGCCAATTATCCCCCCAAAAAGGTTAGATCTTTTAATAATGGAAAATGGATCTTGGATTGACTTTCGACGGCTATCAGTTCTTTTATCTGTTATTTAGTCTCCACATTTCATGAAGAAGTTTTCTAAAATGGGGAAGAATTGCTGATTTTTTTAGTCGAAATATATCTAGCTAATACTTTCTGCTGAATAACTTTTGATTAAAGTATTTTATGGAATTATTTTAGGACCTTTTATTAGTGCCTTCATGAAGCAATTATATATATATTATTAAAACTATTCAAATGTCACAATTGTACTTTAAAGAAAAATTGTATATCTTATATGCATAAAATACACAAACTTTTACAGTATACTGCAATAAATAGACGACTTACAGGATATTTTAATACACTTTCTAATGAATTAATTATCTATAAATGTGTATAGGAATGAATTTATGTAGTTGTATATAAAGTATTATATATATATATATATATTTAATGTATATTTCTAATCGAAATACATGTACAAAAATATAATAAATAACTTTCAAATGTCACAAGTGATAAATATTTTATTGTATGTTAAATTCGAACTAAAATTTATAAAATATCAATTAATAAATATAAAACAGGAAATCGTACAAAATTATATGCATCACTATAATTTAAATTTTGCTCGTTTTAAACACAGATTATATAATAAAATATTTTAGAAGTAAACGTGATACACGTAAACATAAAATATCAACTAAATCGATCATCACACGTTCACATGTATAGTCACTCTTCATTTAGATGCTTAGGTGCTCTCTAGCTATTTTAGGGATAATAAAAACCTACTTATGACGTTTTTCCAGTATGCACGAGGTAAAAC
>NC_136483.1:9879693-9899693 GCF_053919585.1 Euprymna scolopes | reverse complement strand
TTACATTATATATACATATATATATATATATATATATATATATATATATATATATATATATATATATATAATTTGTATGGTTGAATACTATCAACGACACCTGTTGAAATTCAATTATTTTCAATTTTTGGATATCTTCCCACCGGAAAAATATATATTCTGGTACCTAAGGTACTTAAGCTTTTATGCATTTTTATTCTCATAGCATTATTATGCTAGTTGACTTGTCGCAGAATGGATCTTGTAATCCTAGACTTATTTATTAATAGTTTTTCTTTTTCTATTTTATGTAATTCATCAAAAAAATTTTTGTTCATATATTAATAAAAATAGTAACCGTAATATTTTACATTTTTTTTCTATTGGGGAAGTGGTATTATCCACTGGAGAGCCATGTATTAAACGGCTGTCCTGTTTTGAAATCTCCGAAACAGGTTCATGGTAAGCAGCTGATGATCCCCGTTTTCTATTTACAAACTTTTAGTTAAGGTTTTCTCTTTTCATCCTTATGTAGTTAAATTCTGTTTTAAAATTGAAAACTTTTGCAAAATCGGCTTATGCAAGTGTTAAGTCTATTTCTATTTAATAATTTTAGTTAATGATTTTTTTTTCTTCATCATCCTTATATAAATGAATTCTCTTTGGTCATTATAAACATTCTAAAAGTCGGATTATGTAGGTGCTAAGTCTGCGATAGGTTAAAGTTAATATATTTTTTCCATCCGGAAATTTAAACTGCATTCTTTATTTTTATTTTTGCATTTTTTTATTCAAAGCTTCCTTAGACTATATATATATATATATATATATATATATATATATATATATATATATATATATATGTGTGTGTGTGTGTGTGTGTGTGTGTGTGTTTCTATCTAAAACTCGCTACATGCACTTATTTTCCTGTGTGTTGACTATTCTTCCTCTTGTTAAAAACTCCATCATAATTCTTTCACTAACTTTTCCCATCTTGAATGTTTTTGTCTTTGTCCTTTTTTGTTTACCTATTCCATTCTGTTTATTCCATTTTCGCCCTTATCTATATTTCGCCTTGGGAGGCTCAAGTGTTTGTGACAGCTATTGCTCGCTCGTTTCCCAAGTGAATCAACCAAAAACATAACCCTGCTTTCCGTTCCATTTCTCCGAATGGAATGGAGGCCATTATGTTTCATATTGTTTACCGGCGGGACCAGATCTTTCTTTCCACCGGCTGGGAAGTCGGTTCGGCTCGATCGTTCAAATACATCTCTATCGCTCTTTTTCAAGCTCTCGCTATTTCTTTCTCTCTCTCTCTCTCTCTCTCTCTCTCTCTCTCCCTATATATATATATATATATATATATATATATATATATATATATATGTGTGTGTGTATATATATATGATTGTTCGATAAGTGTTGGTCATATTCTTCTTGGTCTCTCTTCATCATTCCAAAAAATTCTAATAAAAGATATATCCCTATTTCTGCCACCTATGTCCCTGATTTATTAAATGACGTCTTTATTTTATTACGTCGTCGTTTATGGCGTATTCATTTTATGACATCATTCACTTTTTTGCTTTAATGAACGGCAGTAACATTTAGTACCGTCATCCTATTTGATGTCATTTTTGTGTGCACGGCGATAAGCAAACAAATCGTCCTCAACTTTTCCATCCATTCACCATCTTGCGCGACCACAGCTTAGATTGAACTCACTACACGAGTTTGTAGTGTAATTCAAATCTTGTCGGTAACTAAATACTTGATGCTTCATCAGAGCTATCAAGTGTATTTCTTATGGTGACGCCATCACAAGATGGGGTGCCTACCTCGGCTTAGGGGAGTATTATCTACCCTCCATAAAAGGATAGACAGCGCCAGTTTCTCAACCTGGTACATACAGCGCCTTGCCTTCCCAAATGGTCACCCATCTGGTACTGACCAATCTCAACATTGCTTAACTTCGGTGATCTTGCGAGAACCGGTGTGTCCACGTAATTGTTCCGTAATCAACATTTTAATATATATATATATATACTAGCAAAAGTAGCCGTCGTTAACTGGGTTCAAAAACAGCCTACAGAAAATGGACACTGATTTATGACAGTATGATAGGTTATGAAAAGGAAGGGTTGTAAAGAGAAAGCTTCGAATTTGGGGGTATCAAAACCAAAGCAAAATATGATGAAAGTAAAAATAAAATAGATAAACCCCATAATTTATTATACCATACCTTTTTACATTGAAACACTTATCACAATATTCTGTGGATCTATATTAAAAAACCTTGTTAAACTTTGTGACATATTTCCATTCTATGGAGGTCAGGCGCGAACGAACACACCATAATTTTATTATACCATATTTCTTCAAACTGAAACACAATTATCAAAGTATACTTACGCAGATAGATATGAAAAGTCTTTATTAAAGTTTGTGCCTATTTCCATTCTATGGAGGCCAGGCGCGAACGTAGACCCCACAATTTTATTATACCATTCCTATTTAAGTTAAAACATACTTATCAAAGTATTACTATGTACATCTATATCAAAAACACTTGTAAACGATTTTTTTAAATTTTTTATTTCCATACTTTGTGGACCAGGCGCGTACGTAAACCCCACAATTTTAATGAATCATCATTATGCCAGATCAAACATACCCATTCCTGTGTCTCGATACATCTTCTATCATTATATGTGATCAGTTTTCTATAATAATAAACCATATAGGAGCCTATTCGTGACCAGACACACACACAGACGTTCAGCTTTCTATATATATATATATATATATATATATATATATATATATATATATGTGTGTGTGTGTGTGTGTGTGTGTGTTTGTGTGTGTATGTGTGTGTGCGTGTGCGTCTGTGTGTGTGTGTGTGGAGAGGAAGAGGAAGATATAAGAATAGGAATAGAATGGGGATATATATATATGTGTGTGTGTGTGTGTGTTCGCGCGCGCGCGCGTGTGTCTGTTCGTTTGTGTGGAGAGAGAAAAATATAGGAATATGAATAGAATAAGAAGATATATATATATATCTGTATGTATATATACATATATATATACATATATATATATACATACATATACATATATATGTATGTATCAAACTATTTGTATACATATATCTATTACTGTATTCCTCTCTAATTCTATACCTACCCGGCATTAACACATTGAAACAATAGTCTTCCTCATCTTTTCCGATCTGACCCCCACCCACTTCAAATGCAATGGGCGAAATAATATTCCATACTGGGTATCAGGTCCATCGGTTTCTGTTGGCGACAATCGGCGTTTCTTTGCCGCAAACATCACCGTGCGCAAACAAGACAATTGCCAATAAAAGACCGGACGAATCGCGGTAAATACGCTAAATGACGCCCTCGATCGAACGAAAAGGCGATTTGCAAACGATGAATTGAATGCGCGAACAGAACTCACTATTTTCAATCGATATCACAAGCCATCAAGAAATATGGAATTTAAAGCAAACATTATTAATTAACTAACAGGGGATAAAATACGCTTCAAAATATTTCAATTCATGTTTCGTATGTCTTATAACATAGCCATTTCTGTATGATTATTATATTGTACCTAATATATAGTAGTAATAATAAATGTAAAAAAATAATATCATATAAATGATATCGGCTAAAACCGAAACCAAACATTTAGTGCTCTAGCCACGTCCTCTACCGATGTAATTATTGAGAGATCGTTAAAAAAATGTCATATTAAAAGACTTGAAAAAATTAATAGAATTTCAGTATGCGCAGAAAGAAGTAAAAATATACCAGCAAGATTAAATGAACAGTTTTCCTTTCATCTTGACGACATATTTCCGTAACGCATTATTGATCCATCCAAACAAAGATTTTACTCGTTATTAATCATCCTTGGAGTATGATTACTATTTCCTGTTAATTTCAGTGTTATGTGATCAGTAGTTTAAGTTTATCGGTTAAATATTTTCACACAGCGGGAAAAGATAGAAATACATACAAACATCTACTGTTTTATTCATACAGATAAACTGATGTTTTGGATATACTTCAGGTGTAATAAAATATATAAATGTTGCAACTTTAAAGGAATGCACTGTTTTGTATAAAAAATTTTTCTGAAAACGAGAATTATGTTTAACCGAAATAAAATTGTTTTACTTGATTGTAATGTTAGCCTAAGTATCTGTTTAATTTATTTGTCTTACATTATATATATAGCAATTTCGAAAAAGACCAAGTTTTTAAGTCGCTTGATTTTTTACTGTTACAATACGCTCAAAGAAGAAAAGGACAAAATTAAACAAACGTTACAATTATCAAGAATATCATCATCATCATCATCATCATCATCATCATCATCATCATCATCATCATCATCATAATCATCATCATCATGCAGTCCGTCAGTCTTGACGATGACTAGTTGGGGCCTCAGTGCTTTATCCCTTGATGTTGGCGTAGTCTTACTCCATCAACTCAGGACTTTCCACCTTGGCCCCAAACTTGCTTGCGCAGTTTAGGTGCAGTATCTGTTTAGCATCAGATAAACACCCTCTGAACCTCCAGTGCTGATGTCCATTGGAGCGAATACGCGACGACTGGCAGCAGAGGCAGCTTCTGACCGAAAGCAATCTCAGTGAGATAAACAGTCACCCTATTTTGTCCGCTACTACGCCTTTTCTTTCTGGATGAGGTTACATAGCCTTTTAAGGAAAACTGCAAGGCAGCAGTAGGATTTGAAGTCAGAGTTCCCATCTCTTAGCCTTTTGCTGTGATAAGGCCCACAAGGCAGTGGTGTTTGATTTTGAGGTGGTTCCCCTAGTCTTCGCACAACCAAGAGCACCCACAAGGCAGTGGGTTAGAGGTTGGTAGTGTGCCAGGGCATGTCCACACATCGCTGGGCAATAACACACTACCTGTGGGGTCCCATAATACTCTGAGATCTCCTACAAGTATATCCTGGGGATGCAAGGCACTTAGTTAACGTCAGTGACCAACGTGGACGCACTGTAGGAGTTTTAATGATGGAGGGGCTATGTACTGGCAGGGAAGACATGCATAGCTGCTCTCATTTCACCACAAGGGGGGGCAACAGTGTTAGCTGTAAGCGAGAAGGCATGCAAGCATGAAAACACTAACATACCTAACACACTAAACGCATCACATCACCCTGCCCGATTAAGAATTCAAACGCACACACCATCAACATATAAGAATGTCTAGATTCATCAATCGTATTATTCTAACTGCACTTATCCTGAACATAAAAAAAAACATTGGCTGTGGTGATCCTAGAACACTATGATACCGTTCCCAAAAGAAGACCATATGCTAAAAGGAATACAGGAGAACCCGGAATACAGTGCCCCTAGGATTCGTTTTTTTCAAGTTACAACGTGGAATACGATGTTTTTACGACCCTGGTTACGGTATTTGCTCCGCCTTACGGTGTTATTTATAAAGTTATTAGATTGTATACACGTGTATTATATTAAATTAGTAACAAAATACAATACAGTATATAATACTGTATTGTATTTTGTTACTAATTTTTATTGTCGTACTCCGGGATTTCCGGTTTGTTGAGTGTCATGGGTCTTGTGAGCTGCGACGTTTTTTTTTGTTGTATTAATCTCTCACATTCTGAAAATTCTATTACTAATTGCTCGCTAGATTAGCAGGTTGGATGCCATCGTCCGAACGAGTATAAAATACTTACTTGTGAGACATCGGCTGGAGTTATGGCTGGTTGCGACGACCACAGTGTGAGACGAAGTACGCCCATTCCATAGCTGGATTTCACCGCGGTTTGTTTAATCTGTGTTAACTGACTTTCTTGTGTGTAGTGCATTTGCTCATATAGTAGAGTAATCGCTTTGCATGCAAGAGGCTCGGGTTTCGAATCTCGAGTTCTGATTCGTCGAACTGAGTCAGGTTAAATAAGGGTAAAACTTGAATCTTGGACTTCTGATTTGTTGGTTGCGAGTTGCGACGTAGTTTACTTATGAAAATAATTATATATATTCATATACGTCATACGTCAACTATATTTTACGGGCGTCCTGATAGTATATATATATATATATATATATATATATATATATATATATATATATATATATATATAGCCTCAAAAATTAATCCCCATACCATTGCTCTTGCTCACGTCTTTTTTTTTTTTTTTTTTTTTAGATTTTATCAAATTACTAAAAAATAAATCCCTCGATTCCAATTTTGTTGAGTGAGGGTGAAACATGTTAGTTGACTCGTTTTGATGGTTTTTTTTTTCTATTTCCCTACTTTTATTTTTTAGTCGCTATCCATTTTCCTTTTCTCCTCGGTCTTTTTTTTAATATAAAATGAATTCCGAAGGAATACGCCTTCCCTTCATGGCTGCCTTAATATATATATATATATATATATATATATATATATATATATATATATATATGTCATATTTTTATTTATGCAGATTTCGTATGTATTATTATATATTATATATTATATTGGACCCACTACATAGTAATGATTAAAAAAGTAAAAGAAAAAAAAACATGTCTCGTGCGCCATCACTGAGAATATAAATTCTAACATTTAACTTACGAGTTATTTTTTCTCTGTCGTTAATGACTATGCTATTAAGACATGTTCTCTGCAAGGTTAAAAATTAAAACACAAATTAATAGCTACTGCGTTATGCATGCTGGCTTCCTACTTTCACCTGGCAAATTTCATTTTTTTAAATTTTCACAGTTTGTACCGATTTCCCCGGGATAAAACCCAAATATTAAATTTCGCATAGGTTCAAATACCTTATATATATAAAGTTTCATGTCTGAAGATCAGAACCGCGAGGAGGAGTTTGGTAGGCAAAATGTTTTGAACAAAAATATATACGTATACATAAATATATATGGAAAAATCTGTATTTACTATAATCTTTTTACCCAAGTATAAATAATGTAGAATATCTGCATTAATATAAGTTATATAGTTAACTAAAAATGTCTATATCATAAGAAAACCGTAAAAACTAATAGGAAATTAATCTAAATGAATGTTTAAAAGAATATGCAAATTAGCTAAACTTTTTGCTAGTCGATCCAATTCTATGATCCACATATAAGAAAGATGTATTTTATTTTTAAACTAGACTACCCGTGACCCGTTGGGTCAGTATGTTATATTAGCTATGGAATTCATGTATGAGCGTGACACTTGTGACGTAAAGAAAATAGTTTTTTTTGACATAACAGAAACATTTCTATGAAAGTATATTAAAATGAAAAATCAAACATGAAAAAAAAAATCCTCCCTATTCGTGTAAAGTTACCTATTTTTCGGAATAATCGCTCAAAAATCGAAAAGTCATTTAGCAGCAAAAACGCACATGAACCTACCGATGAGAAATATAAGAATGAAAAACCCATATTGGAATCCTTCAACCAAGTTATAGAAATTTAAAATCTAAAAAAATAATTAATAAAACGTGAATCAAAAAATAAAAAATACATAAATAAAATAAAATAAAACTAATATTGAAACAGATCAGTAAATGCGTCAACAAATTCACCGTTCTCACACAACTATTTTGTATCTAGAAATGTAAACAAAAAATAAAAAAGAATGAATGAAGGAAGGAAGGAAGGAAGGAAAATGGAGGGATATAGAGTAGTAGTAGTAGTAGTAGTAGTCGTCTTGGCTTTACTACAATTGTTCTTATGTTTCTCAACGGGTTAAAATTGTTTAGTTGTAAGAAAATAGCCACATTATAGTTATAATAAAGAATAGTTGCAAAACACCCCCACTCTTTCCCTGTTAAATAATAATTTCGAAATAATAACGTTAATATTTCAGTGCGCAAATACAAATCTGCAAAAGAAGAGATTTATGTTTATTTGTTTAAGTTGTTATGCGAAACCGGATGTCGTAAATCAGAAAGTGGGCTACATCACTCGTTACAAGGTCATTTGAGTTTTATAAATATATAGATAAATAGAAAAAAGGTTGGCCTTTTTAATTCTTGGCATTCCCGTCAAGATCTTTTTTTTTGTTATTAAGGTGAAGTATCTAATCCGGCAGAAAGCGCAATCAAATGCCATATGCGGGAGCAACCCCACATATTTCATCCATCTTGGAGAGAAAGAAATCAATCACTAACCCCCAATTCCTAACCCCCAAAAAACATATAGACCATTGCTTTTGAGCTGATCCCCCTCGCCTTACTCTCCACATTAAAAAAACGGCCTTTTGCCTATACTGCTCAGTGGGGAAGCAAATAAATTACTAAATAGAAAAAAAAAAGCTTGCTTTTTTCTATTGTTCTAGTCTTTCGGGCCGGGATCAATCAAAGTGTAGTATCCGAGTGGAGTTAGGCGTCAGGTTCGAATCGTCTGAACAATTCTCTCTGACCTGGCGGTTGGCGCGAAATGCACTTCCACTTTACAACATACAATGCAGTTTCGTGTTTTTGGAGTTGCCTGCTTGTCCCCGTTGCGGAACAACGGCCGAAGAAACGACTTATCACGCTTGTTTTTGATTGTCGCGAACTCCGTCGGTACTAGTCGTATGTCAGCGAGGTGACGGCTCGCATCGATCCCGAGCATCCTTAACCAATTATCGTTGACAACGAGAGGCCGCCGTGCGACCAGGAAAGACAAATGGTCTACATTACGATCATGGCCGTGGCGAGAATGGTGATTTGGACGTCGCTTCTGCAAGGTGGCCAGTGAGTATTGTCTTTTTCTGATCAGGATCTGATCGCTTTCTTTAAACATGAACTACGGGTATAGATGTTATAGAAGAAGGCTGAATTGCTCGGCATTTGAGAAAAGATGGATACATGTAGCAAGTCTGTGTGTACGAAAGTAACCAAATTTGAATACGTGTTCCCCACCTAGGTGTGGAACGCGCAGTTCGGTCAAGTGTAACTTTATCTTTAGCCTCTTAGCTAGCCGAGTGAGTGCTAATGTTTTCTTTTCACCCCTCACTCTAAATTTCACCCATCTTGGAGAGAAAGAAATCAATCACTAACCCCCAATTCCTAACCACCAAATGTTCTTTTCTCCATTCCGTCCCATCTAGAGAGCATCCCACTAAGAGATTGGCACGCAAGAGCTCAGGTTCCTTTACAAATCGAAGTGGAACGGACGGTCTATCAGCTAGATAGGATTGGGAGGACCCTACAAACCACTGCTTGTATTTTTCTTCCCCCGCCCTCGCCACAAATAAATGATTGTATTACCTTTATTGTTTTTTTTTGTTTTTACACGCGAATAAAAATGTTTTAAACAATTGGGTTCTAAGTAGGATGTCCCGAAGTACGAAAGGGTGAATGCGGTATTACGTTGGAAGAAGATACTAGCCCAGAGAAACTTGTTTAGTTCTAGAGTGACAACGATGACCAACGACCCCCATTTCTCCCCTTTTGAGTTGGCCTTGTGCCTAAGTTTTTTTTCACGTTAATTTTGCCTGAATAAAAAAAATTAATATCTCAAAGTGTAGTATCTGCTCTGCCTCTACACTTAACGTAATTTGTCTCGGTCAATGGAGGGGAAACCCTCGTTACTAAGACAATTATATTCTTTTGTCCCAAACAGATTGTCACCTTTGCCTTCTTTTCAGGGAGCTGGTTTAACCTCGCATTAAAAACGACTTTGTGTCACATTTTGCTTTGGTGGCGAAATAAATAGATACTAATAGAAAAAAAGGTTTTAATATGAATATCAATACACATAAAAAACTTATAGAAATATATATATATATATATATATATATATATATATATATATATATATATTAGTAATTTATAAAATATATATGGCGATTAAGCTACACTGAATATTCGGCGTTTCATTCACTCTAGGACTCCTCAGCCTGAAGAGCGCCGAATATTCAGTGTAGCTTAATCGCCATATATATTTTATAAATTACTAACTAAGTAAATACTTACAGTTTACGCATAAATCTATACTTTCGTATATTAATTTTATGTGAGTAAATTAAGTAGTTATATATATAAGATTGAAAAAAAAATGAAAGAAATTGAAAACAGAAAAAAGAAAAAAGGGAGCTCTTAAAAAACACATAAATAGATCATAAAAAAGTTGAGAGTTCTCTACAAAAAAGGATAAACAAGGATAAAAAAAATGGAAAGACCGCATTTCAACCTATTGGAAAATTATTAAAAAATTGTTTAACAGCTGGGTATTAATCTAAAAGGATTAAAGTGGGTTATAATTTTACTGGAACTCTAGATTGTGTAGGAGGGTGGGTATGGGAGTCCTGTTTATACACTGATTTTCACGTGTCAGGAAAAGAAGTTTGCAAATGTGTTCGTTGACATCATGAGTTGCGTGGCGGTAGGAGTAAAGTAGAAGTAAGGGTGATAGAGAAAGAGAGAGAGAGAAAGAGCGAGAGCGAGAGAGCGAGAGAGAGAAGAGAAAGAAAAATAGAGTTGTCACTAATGAAAAGTTAATAGACTAATACAGAGACATACATCCATATACATACATACGCATAAAATATACACATACATACATACGTGTGCATACACAGACACAGACATACAGACACACAGACACACACACATATATATACATACAAGAATATACACACACGAATAAACATCTATATGTATACATACAAAAACAATCACGAGTATATATACACATATATTATATCTACAAAGATATATATATATATATCAATATATATTTATACACACACATATATAAATACATCTATACGCAATAAATATACACAGACGGACATCTACAAAAATAAATATACGTATAGAAATAATATTATACAGACATGAATATATATTTAAGTAAATAATATTAGAATATTAAAAAATAAAAAAAATAAGAAATTTCCTGTTTTTTTCTTTCTTACTTTCCCTCTCCGTACTGCTCTAACCAAGTATGCCGACCTGTTCGCCAAATCCCCAAACCTCAACTTGAAATATCTCCAGAATAAAAACTCGAATAAACTTAGAACCCCACTTTCCAACGTAGACCCCTACTACCAGGTCTCCTTCTCCAACATCAGGGGTCTACGTTCCAAGCTTTCAGAGGTTGAAACCCAATTACAGGAGACGAAACCGAACATATTATTTCTAAGCGAAACTGGAATAGGGCCGACCACTTCTCTAGATGAGTTCATAATTAACGGATACTCTAACTTAACAGCTACATCTGACCCCCAAGATCGCCATGGGCATGGAATATGTGCCTAAATTAAAGATGGCTTCCCGTGTGGCAAGGATATCTCTAGAGAAGATCATTATTTACCCTATATGTGCTTCAGAGTTGCACTTGCTAACACCACTGCATTTATATTTGCCCTCTATCGGCCTCACAACAGCGGAGTTACTATCTTTAAGAGCATATCTCATAAAATAGACCACATCCTGTCTGCACATCGATCGGCTAACATCCACATCTGTGGTGACTTCAACGTCCATAATGTGGAATGGCTGACCCATTCAAATAAGACAGACGATGAGGGGAGGTTTTGTCATGATTTTGCCATTGATTTTGCCATCTGATTGTTCGCGAACCCAGCCGTGTGCCCGATACACCCGGTCAATATGCAAGCCTCCTATACCTTTTTCTCTCAACTTCCCCTGAGCTATGTTGATATTCCGTTCATTCTCCTCTAGGATCATCCGACCACTCCGTCGTATCAGTTAAGATAAAAACGAAATGTAATAAGTCCCCAGACGTACCCCTCCACCTTACTGTATACCGATACTCTATAACTGACTGGGATAGCTTCCGTACATTCATATCTGATTTACCTCTGCACTCCATGTTTAAAAAGAATGTGTCCTCTGTAGTATCAGATCCGACCGAATGGTATATTGTAGGCATAGACCAATTCATACCATCTAAAAAATCCAACAAAAACCTTACAGAAAGCCATGGTTCTCCCCAGAATGTACTGCTGCTATCGCGCACAGAAATCACTTTTTCCATAACTACCAACGTAATAGATGCACTGAGACTAAAGCTGCTTTTAGGCCTGCCAGCAACCACTGTAAAAAAGTAATAAAAATGCAAGAGAGCTATATGCCCAGTCCATTAAATCCAAGGTAGCTGATCAGCGGCTTGGTTCCCACCAGTTTTGGCAAATAACAAATAGGATCCGGAACAAAAGTGTGCGTTCTATCCCAACCATTATCAATGGACCAGAGGTCATCTCGTCAGCGTCAAACAAGGCCAAACTATTTGAAAAGAACTTTGCAGCTAATTCTACCCTATGCGACGAAGGTCATCAACTCCCCATATTTCCTCCTATAACACAGAACACGCTAGGTAATATACAAATATCCGTGCATGAGGTCGCCAAGCTAATCCAGAACCTTGATTCCAGTAAAGCAATGGCCCTGACGGCATCCCAATTATAGTGTTAAAAAAGCTTTAACCAGAACTTGCTCCCATACTTACGAAGCTATTTAAGCGCTGCCTTAAGGAGAAGAGCTTTCCGACTCCCTGGAAGACCTAATCAGTTCGCCCTGTATTTAAAAATTCAGGTGATAAGTAATCCCCCTCTCAGTACAGACCAATAAGTCTCCTGTGTGTCATGAGTAAGTAGCTGGAATCCATATTAAATAGAGAAATAGTCAACCACCTCAGCAGAAACAGCCTTCTTAGTGACACACAATATGGTGTCCGCTCTGCAAGATCTACCGCAGATGTGCTGACGGTTATATCTCACATGATTAGTGAATCTCTTGACAAAGGCTTTCTTTTCTAGGGCAATTGCTCTTTACATATCAAAGGCATTCGACAAGGTATGGCATAAGTGTCTACTTCACAAGATTTCCAGCTACGGTATAACTGGAAATGTTTCATCAATCATTAAATCATTTCTCTCCGATAGGCTCATAAGAGTAGTGGACGATGGACAAAAATCGGAGGCCTGCAGTATTAATGCTGGAGTCCCTCAGGGGTCAACCCTGGGCCCAACTCTCTTCCTGATCTACATCAATGACCTCCCTAAACACATACTTAAATCATTCGTTGACATCTATGCTGATGATACGACCATCTACGGCAACACATCAAAGGCTGTAAATGACAAAGTTCTCACTGATTCTCTCTCCTCTGATCACGTGGTTCAGTGGGGGAAGACGTGACTGGTTACCTTTAATGCATCTAAAACCAAACTCCTGTCTTTACATCATCAACGCTCTGATCCTCATCTGACATCAATTGAGATGAATGGTTCTCGTCTGGGTGAGGCCCCATGTCTTGACAAGCTTCTGGGTTTGACGTTTACTCCTGATCTGAAATGGAACACGTACATCAAGTCTGTTGCCAAGGTCGTTAGAAAGATGTGGGGATCCTTCTACCGCTCCAGAAGATATCTCACTACTGATGCAATTCTCTATCTATATAAAAACCAAGTACGTCCAAGGATGGAATACTGTTGCCATATCTGGGCAGGAGCTGCTAAAAACAGCCTATCCTGCCTTGACAGAGTACAAAATAGACTTCGTGACTTAGTGGGGGATGCCCTTTTCTCTACCCTGCAACCTCTCTCCCACAGAAGAGACGTTGCGAGACTATCCTTGTTTTATCGTTATTTCCATGGAGGGTGCTCGTCTGAACTCCAATCTCTGGTCCCCCCTCGGCAATCTTTCACGAAAAACACCCGTCTAGCTGAATCCACTGTGAAAAATTTCCCCCACTCTTTATCTGTGCCTAAATCAAAACGTGGATTGCATGTATGCATGAACAAAGCTTCTTTCTTAGAACTGAACGCCTGTGGAACTCTGTTCCGTCTGCCTGCTTCCCACCTGACTACAACTTGGATGTGTTCAAGTCCAACGTTAACAAATTCCTAATGAACCGCCCCCTTAAGTAAACACTTCATCAAATCTCCACACTAACGTAATATACTTGCAATAACCCTTATCCCTGAGTGACTTCCGGGCCTTGATAAGTGGTGACTACTGTGTAAAAAAAAATTTACAATCAAAAGAATTATTAAGAGAGTTTTAAATTTAATCGGGGCACATCTAAATGTATACAGATATATATTTTATTCTTTTCTTTCTTTGTTTCAGTTTCTTTCATTTTTTTTTTTCTTTTTGTGGCGTCGATGTGTTCCGGGTCGCCTGAGGAAGTCCGGTTGACTGAAACAGAGGGCTATTTGTAGCGACCATATGTAACTGTTTACTTTAACAAATATTTTGCTCATGTTATTGAGCACTATCTAATTACCTCGTTATTTTCATTACTTCCGACTTTTGAACATCTCAAACCTAAATACACACTCACACACACACACACATATATATATATATATATATATATATATATATATATATACATGTTAGCGTAATGGATTTTAGGAGATATATATATATATATATATATATATATATATATATATATCCTAAAACCCGTTACGCTAACACTGTATGTTATAATAAATGAAAATGTTGATATTGATGCTTTTACTCCATTATAATTAGTTGAATAGCTTTCGTTATGTTAACGATTGCAGTTGTTAATGTATCAGTAGCTGATAACCAGGTCTCTCTTTACTGGAAAGTGGACCCTAATGTCGGTAATTTTTGTAAACAACATAATTAGATTGAGATAAGATAAAATAAATAAAATCGTATCGATTTTTCGATTAAAGATCTTGTTCTCGATAAAAGTGCTTGAAGCTAATCAAAACTTAAAATATGCTGCAAGAGATATCGTAAGGCAAACAAGCTATTTAGAAATCATTTTTTACCCTTCCGGTTTAGTAGAAGAAGAAAAAAAAGAATATGCATCTTATTGTTTTTTCGAATTTTCACGGTGTGAATGTATTTTGTAACAGAAACAAAACTGAAAATTATACGAAAAAATAGCAATAAACTTCAGTGAAACAATATAGGAAAACAATAAGAAAAAAATTAAATATGATTTTTTTTATAATATAACAAAAATATATTAAAATAATCATTTTGCTTCCTTTGCTTCTGCCTTGTTAATTTGGTGGGAAAGAAAATACAGTTCTTTTACTGCGTTAAATTTTTGAGGTGATTGAAGGTATTTCATTATTGACAAGATGGCGTATTCACCTTGAAGCTTACAAGTGAACATTTTCAGCTTCTCGAACTGTTTTAAAAATTCGTTAATTGTATTTGTTTTCAGTTCAATTGACATTTTTAAATCATTGAATGCAAATTGATAAGAAAAAAACATCTTAGTAAAAAACAAAAAAAAACAAAACAAAATAAATCTCGTTAATTATATTTGTTTTCGTTTCAATTGAAATTTGTAAATTATTGAATACAAATCGATAAATAAAAATCATTTTAGTAAGTCAAAACTGCAGTCTTAAACTTTCATTTTTGTAAAGTACGTGCATCTCGAACAAATATTCTGTTAGGATTAATTATGGCCTTTTCTGAAATCCAATTCATATGACATCAATTGAGTATCCAGGTTGCGAAGGATGTTAAGTAACTCAATACTAAAGTCGCTCTAGCTCGACTGAACTCCAATCTGTGGTTCCGCCCTTGCCATACGTTAATAAAATACTCAACTAGCTACAACCACTACATACGTTTTCCCCCACTGTTTATCTCTGTTTACATCTACATACAGATTTCATGAAGAAATCTTATTTTCCAGAACTCCCTGCCTGTGGAACATTGTTCAGCTGACCTGCTTCCCAGTTGAATACAACATGGTTACCTTCAAATCCAATATAAACTAGTTCTTATAGAGCAGTCCCCATAAATAGTCAAGTTCTACCCAATTTACACCATTAACTATTAGTACACTAGTACCTTACATTCATTTACCCTTATCCTCGAGTGGCCTTCATGCATTGAAAGGTAATGACTCCCAAGTAAAACATTCACCCCGAAATCATTTTGCACGATTCCAACCTACTACAACAAACCTCATGATCAGCAAAATCTTTAGAGGTTGTTTGAAAAGAACAATCTGTATGACGTCACGAAAACACTAGCAGATAACAGGGGCATCAAGAATTGTGCGTCCACTATTTCCTCATCAGAAAATCGTAATTTTCTTTTACTTGAGATTTCACTATATACCAAGACCCTGACGCCACTCAAGGATAAGAATAAGTTAGTATGGAGATGGTTGGACACCATGATCAGTAATAACGAAAATTGAATAAGGCAAGATCATTTAAAAAGACGGTTCAACCGTAAATTATCTACATCAGACTTGAAGATGACCATGTGATACTCAGTCGAGAAGCAACCACACGGTATTATGTTTCACAGACAAACAGTTTTAGAAAAGCAACTCTGCTCATAAAATCTTCGTTAAGTTTAAGGCACAGATATAAATTAGATGGACATTCCTGTTCACCTAATTTATCGAATCCACTCAACTGGAGATCAATTTTGGACTACTGCACTATCCGCAAAAACAATTTCCATAATATCAACTGCGTTGAAAACTTTCCAACTGGACTAATTATATTCAACTGGATTTAAATTTTGATTTGATTCTTCCTTTCGAATTACTTTTTAAAGAATCTTCATGCAATTTTATGCCCAGTTTTATTATCTTTTACATTTCCTGCATTTTTCACTCGTTGTTTTTAAAGGAAATGTACATATGTCCAATTTATGATTATAATACATTGCATTTTCATTTAATACCATAACCAGCAAATTCTAGCATTGCTTCAAATATAATTTGCTGATTTCTTTCTGTCCTCTGATGAGAATAATAGCAAGACTAGCACTCCCTGAAACTTCGCAGAATACGGACTTTGTAAATTGTTTTTTGGAGTAGTCAGTTGAACATAAATTTTTATTGTAAATTTCAACTTACAGTTTTATTTTTTTCTCTTATGATAAGCTCTACTCTCTATTATGATGTAATGAGTTCTTTTATTTGGTTGAGATTAAAATATCTATATATAAATACTTGGTATTTATATTAGATTGAAATGTTTACCATTGCTTATATCAGGTAAACTCTGCATCTTTTTTAATTTCATTATATATATATATATATATATATATATATCTATATATATCTGTGTGTGTATGTGTGTGTGTGTGTGTGTGTGTGTGTGTGTGTGTGTATAATTGTTGTTATCTACTACTGGATGCGACTTTGCAATTTTCTGAAGAGTGATATCTTCTCATCTCTGCATATTCTTTCCCATAGAAGTGGTGCATAGAATTGGTCCAATTATTGCCGTATATATAAAAGCAGTCACACGTGTAATCATCTGGTATCACCATATCAAATAACTTTTTTCTCTTTCTCTATACCAAGAACCAATCAGAGCTTCTGCGAACAAATTTTCTCTCCTAGAATATGTAATATGCTGGGGAAGACACTACAGATCTGCCTTTCATTTGACAAGATCGTCGTCTTCAAGTCTAATGTATAAAAATACTGCTCGATGCGTTTTCCTAGAAAATTTAGGTGCCTTAAGAAATGCTCTGCTCATTCTATTCATTATTTTAAGTCTCCCTCGTGATGGATACTAACTGATACTCTTTCTAACGATTATGCTTGATGGTTTCGTGCATTGCTTAGCGGTGATTCATCAATAAAAATAGTGCGAATAGCGAGGAATTGTGTTTGTGTTATATTGATATACATTTACGTCATGTAAAGTAAAAGTAAAGCTGAAATGTTTCTTTTCAAACTGAAATTACGATGTCAAAATAGGGATGCAACAAATACATAAGAATAACGAAATGAACAGTATCCTTAAGTGCCCTTATAAATTTTCTGACCTTTTTTTTACTGAAGCCGATAAGCTATTTTGCTTGAGAATAATTGTTACAATGGAATGTAACCAGAGTTTTTAATGTTAAATATGTAATAAGAAAATCAACTTTATTTGCCCAGCGCAATGAAATCTATGAAATATTAGCAGCAATTTGTATTTACATATTTAAAGCAATTAGGAATGATTTGATTGACTAATGAACACGAATGTTTACCCATTGAAATTTAACAATTTTTGTCGGGATTTATGTAGTACGAAAGAGAATAAAAGGTAAGAGTTAATATATATATATAATACACATTATTATTCTATATATGGGAACTGTTAGAAAATATTTTATGGATTTAAGAAATAAATCATTCGACCGAAGGATGTTAAATTTATTTAAATTTTCAAATTAATAAATATTGGGAGAAACTGAAGGCTTCACTTGCAGGAATTGCATATTCTGAATAATTAATGTTAATATAATTTCCGAATGGCTTACAGCAGTTTACAAAGAAATAATATTGTAGATATTTTCACGATGACGTGAAAGTTTTTTTCATCTGATACGATGTCTGCCATCTTTAATAAAATTGTGTGTATGTTGTTTAAACTATTCGTTACTTGACTGGCTTTGTGATTAAAAACGAGTAAATTATGATTCTACTCGATCTTAGGAAGTCTTCATCAGTGATATGATATTTTTCTTTGGCAGAGGGTTATTGCCAATTGTTTAAGGCATTCTTACCAGGACATGGCGATAATTATGACACCTGCAATTAGAGGCTGGTTTTTTTTTTCTCACAAAGTTAAACTGACTTAATGTATACGATTGTTAGAGTAATTCCTAAATGGATGTAACTTTTGTAATGATTACTGCCCCTTAACTTTATGAAATATAGAAGGAATATGAGAATAGAAAAAGGGCAGATATAAAGGTGTTAAATTTACATATTTACATATATTACGTGCGTATTTGGAAACCAATAATGAACAATCCAAGTTTATTGCCATGTTGTGAATATGAATATTAGTGACAAGTACGCTTGAAAAGCTTAATCAAACAAAAAATTATTTTAATGGGAATTACCTTTTGTATTGATAGATAATTTATTAACTCAAGCAGAGCAAGTCGTGTGCAAAGCAATTAAAATATATGTCATCGTCTGAATCTTTGTGTAAGGCTTGACACCTGGATATGGTAAAGATCTTCCTTATTTCCTCGGATATTACGTGCTGTATTCAGCCTATTAAAATAGTAGATGTACCTGACGTGGCCTGGTTTTAAACCAAACTTTAAATTCCTGAATAAAAAATGAAGTAAAAACACAAATAAACTAGAACATGTGCATGTGGGTATTATGTTTTTTTTTTCTAAATAATTCACTTCTTTTAAGTAAAAAAATATCGACACCCAAACCTAAAGACAGTGATTCAAGTACTGTAACCATTAGGCAAACTTGATATGATCTTTAAGAACTGTTTTAAAACCCACTTATTCTTAACATAATATGAAGATTCGCCCATGCACAGTCGTGAAACAGTTGAATACCAGATAAAAATAACCTCCAATACTAATGTTTCAGTTTTGACTCCTTAGAAGCTTTCCTCGGATAAAAACAGAGTCCACAAAAAAAAAAGTTTTAGACATGTCTAATAACCCTATATACAAAATTTCAAATCGGTAGATTAAAAGTTCGTTGTGTATATAGGTTGAAAAGTGTCCTCAAATTTACTCATATTCCAACTTTTTTTTTTACAGTGATCACCACTTATCAAGGCCCGGAAGCCACTCAGGGATAAGGGTTATTGCAAGTACATTACGTTAGTGTGGAGATTTGCTGAAGTGTTTACTTAAGGGGGCGGTTCATTAGGAATTTGTTAACATTGGACTTGAAGACATCCAAGTTGTAGTCCGGTGGGAAGCAGGCAGACGGAACAGAGTACCACGGCGTGCAGTTCTAAGAAAGAAGCTTTGTTCATGGAATCCGCGTTTTGATTTAGGCACAGATATAGAGTGGTGGAAATTTTTCACAGTGGATTCAGCTAGACGGGTGTTTTTCGTGAAAGGTTGGCGAGGGGGGACCAGAGATTGGAGTTCAGACGAGCACCTGCCATGGAAATAACGATAAAACAAGGATAGGCTCGCAACGTCTCTTCTGTGGGAGAGAGGTTGCAGGGTAGAGAAAAGGGCATCCCCCACTAAGCCACGAAGTCTATTTTGTACTCTGTCAAGGCAGGATAGGCTGTTTT
>NC_136483.1:9814693-9874693 GCF_053919585.1 Euprymna scolopes | reverse complement strand
TAAAAGTCAAATGTTGCCGGGTTTAAATGGAAATCCCTCCCTTTTTTTTTTTAAATCGTCTTCTTCAAATATCGTCTTTTCAAATCATAATAACCCCTTCTGTCCAAGCCTGACGAAGGTACTGGATCGTTAATAAGATTCAGTAGCGGAAACATGTGTAACTAAACAGATAAATCGGTAATAAAATAAAAAATATATATTTGCTCTGCAATAGTATTGAACACCTTCTTCAACTTTCCACTATTTACCAGTTCTGCTCTCTCTCTCTCTCTCTCTCTCTATATATATATATATATATATATATATATATATAATTATAAAACTCAAATGACCTTGTAACGAGTGATGTAACCCACTTTCCGGTTTACGACAATCGGTTGCGCATCCGCGCATAAACATTAACCCATAACAACGTAAACAAATAAACACAAATCGCTTCTTTTGTAGATTTTGATCTGCGCACTGAAATATTAACGTTAATATTTCGAAATTATTATTTAACATGGGAAGAGTGGGGATGTTTTGCAACTAGTCTTTATTACAACTATACTTTCGCTATTTTCTTACAACTAAACAACTTTAACCCGTTGACAAACATAAGAACAATTGTAGTAAAGCCAGGACTACTACTACTACTACTACTACTACTACTACTACTACTGCTTCTACTACTCTCTACCCGTCCCTTTTCCTTTTTTCCTTCTTTTTTTATTTTTTATTTACATTTCTAGATACAAAATAGTTGTGTGAGAACGGTGAATTTGTTGACGCATTTACTAATCTGTTTCAATAATAGTTTTATTTTATTTTATTTATTCAGGTTTTACTTTTTGCTTCAGGTTTTATTAATTATTTTGTTTTAGATTTTAAGTTTCTATAACTTGGGTGAAGGATTCCAATATGAGTTTTTCATTCTTATATTTCTCATCGGTAGACTCATGTACGTTTTTGCTGCTAAATGACTTTCGTCGGCGTTCGCTTCGTAGGAAAATCATGTTTAATTTTCGATTTTTGAGCGATTATTCGGAGGTAACTTTACACAGACAGCGAGAATTTTTTTCATGTTTGAGTGATCCGTCCGTGATTTTTCATTTAAATATACTTTCATAGAAATGTTTCTGTTATGTAAAAAAGTGTTACGCTCATACATGAATTCCATAGCTAATACAACATACTGACCCAACGGGTCACGAGTAGTCTAGTATATATTTCTCCTCGGCCTCGTCCTTATACATAACTTTTTGATGATGATTATGCTGATGATAATCATAAGCAGCATAGGGGAGCATGTGTTTTTGAAACTTATGTGGAGTATTCCATTCAGAAAGTCGCACACAACACTTTTGTCCCCATTTAATAATTTACCTGCCAACAAACAAGATGACATCTATTCACCTTTACTCGCCTTAAAGCGCAGCTGCATGAAAACAGGTGAACCCAGGAAAATGAAGTCCGCGTTCAATACCGCACAAGATTAATTGACTTTTCTTTTATTAACAAAGAAGCGCTCCCCAAAGTTTATAATCGCATCGTTATAGGCGCAATGATGTTTGGCAAAAGTAATTGCAAACATTTCGGTTTTCGACATTTTTTGCATTATAATCGGTTTCTTGGTATTTACTCCACATTCGTAAAGATAATACTTAATATTATCACCTAGGAAATGCGTTATTTAGCATATATTAACACACGAAAACGTGAAACATAAAAAGTCAAGCTTCGTCCAATTAATATGTTTTTACTTTTGTATTACAACCTTACATAAAATTGAATTAACCTGACAATTCCCATGGAATGGATGAAATATTGACACATCTAGGTAGCTTAATGGCTATAAATATAGCGTCACACTACTGCTATACATGCTGTATATGTATATATATGTATATTTATATGTATATATAGACATATATACACACATGTATATATACTCAGAGTAAGAAGTGGTAAATAGTAGGATAAAAAGTGGTCAATGTGTTAGTAGAGCTGACTATGTTTTCTTTTTATTTTAGCGCCTCAAGATATTAACTTAGTTCATTACAGTTGTTTCCAAAGACAGGAATATCCTGCCTGTTCTGTCGGATGGTGAAATTATTATTAACAAAATTATCGAAAAAATCTTTCAAATTATAGCGAAATACAACTTCTATTAATGGATTAACACCATGAACTCGATTAAATGGTTCAGCAATATTACTGATAACAAGACAGTGGCTTCGTGATGATAGTTAATGATGCACCAAGAATTAAAATGTGATGGCATTAGAAGAAAAATACATAAGGTTATGAAAAATATAGGCCTCAAGGTAGAAATTACCAGCAACTTTACTTCACTTGATTCATTTATTAATTTATTAAGACGTTGTTGTGTGAGGACTATAAATTGTAGCATTACTGCTATGAACTAGCTACCAATATCTACAAAATATACATAAAAGAAAACGCAAACTCATGATATATTCACCCACGCTCACATTACCCACCCTCAAATATTAAGCACATACCAAAATTAATCGAACGTAAAATAAATAATTACTCCTCACATGAGGATATATTCAATAGATACAAAAATATTTATAACAACCAGTTAAAAAAGCGGATACAAAAATGCCTATATTAAATAAAATAGAAACAATATATATATATATATATATATATATATATATATATATATATATATATATATATATATATATATATATATATATATATATATACGATTAGATCTAATAATAGCGATAGAAAAATAATTTGGTTCACCCCACTTTTTGCCTAATGGTAAAAACAAAACTTGGAAATAGGTTCCTTCATCTTATCGATAAACACTTCCAAATAAACAATACACTTTATAAAATACTTAACAAAAACACATTAAAACATAGCTACAGCTGTACTAATCCCCTAGAAAAACATCATAAAAAGACACAATAATAAAATATTAAGGAGAAATAATACAATTACCGACATTAATAATAGTGATAACAAAAAGACTTGTAATTGCCAAGACCAAGTAAATGTCTATTAAGTATTAATTGCCTCACATTGTCAGTGGCATAAAATATGCACCGCAAAAAAAAAACAGAAATAGAAAATAAATCTATATAGGCAACATCTCAATGACTTATAAAACAGATTCTATGATCATACACCATCGATGAATAATAAAGCTTATGTTACGGATACTTCTCGGTACCTTACTGGAAGTTAATCGAGGCGAACATAACATCTTTAGCCATCTGGAAAATACTTAGCAAGACTAAAACCTGTAGTTCATAAACTTCACCGTGTTACCTATGTTAAACGGTAAGAGATGAATTTAAAGACCGTGAAAAATTATTAAATGTAGAATAAGAATCGGCTATAAGTTGCAAACACTTTGTAAGCTACGCTTTAAATAAGATGTAAAAAGCGAATAGAGATTTCCTCATAGCAGTTATGCAACAATTTATAATCCTCACACCACAACATATTAATACATTAATGAAAGAGTTTAAAAGAACACAAATTAATAACAATGTAAAATGTAGAAGAATAGCTGAGCAAAAATAACTCAGCTAAATTAAAAAAAAACAGTTATCCTCTCGTTACTCCTCAACATCATCTGAAACGCAACCATCTAATACTAACCCAAACGAACAGAAACACCATATGCCACTAATTGGATATAAGTGAGTACACTTTGCATACTTACTAATATTATATGTAATTGTGTTATTTTAGTAGGTACCAAATATGTGTATATGTTGCGTTGTTCTTATTTAGATGACGACTTATATATTTGTTGTTGTTGTTCATGTTGTAGGAGATGGAGACATAGGTGAGATATAGAGACAGAGTATATATAAAGGGAGAGACAGTTCTGTATATATATAATCGACAATGTACGTGTTACTAAAAGAGAACCAATTCAATGAGAGGATATTTATGAATATCTTGATAGATAGCCTGAGAGATAGTGCGTTTGACATTTACGTTTTGACAGTTGTGTATATAATATAAACACGTTATATTTATCGTTGTAATGATGAACACAGAAGATGACGATATAAAACCACATGGTGATACGTTTATTTCCTCTTCGACAGCTCGGACATGATTTTGGATTTCAGGAATTCAAAGTTGTTACATGGTTGACGATTAAATTCCTTATTTAAATTTTCACAGAAATAACTTTCATTGTTACATTCCTTTTCCATATACAGATATGTAAGCTAAACAATTGAAATTCCTTATTTCAATAAAATTCTGTAATTTACTGTCTTTTTCTCTCTTACTTTCCCTCACTGTACTGCTCTAACCTAGTATGCCGACCTGTTCCACAAATACCAAAACCACAACATGAAACATCTCCAGAAAAAAAAAAACTCGAATAAACCTAGAACCCCATCTTCCAACGTAGACCCCTACTACCATGTCTCCTTCTCCAACATCAGGGGTCTACGTTCCAACCTTCCAGAGGTTGTAACCCAATTACAGGAGACGACACCGGACATATTCTTTCTAAGCGAAACTGAAATAGGGCGGACACTTCCCTAGATGAGTTCATAATTAACGGATACTCTAACTTAACAGCTAAATCTGACCCCCAAGATCGCCATGGGCATGGAATATGTGTCTACATTAAAGATGGCTTCCCATGTGGCAGGGATATCACTAGAGAAGATCCTAATTTACCTTATATGTGCTTCCGGGTTGCACTTGCTTACACCACTGCATTTATATTTGCCCTCTATCTGCCCCACAACAGCGGAATTACACTCTTTAAGAGCATATATGAGAAAATAGACAACATCCTGTCTGCACACCCATCAGCTAAAATCCACATCTTTGGTGACTTCAATGTCCATAACGTGGAATGGCTGACCCACTCAAATAAGACGGACGATTGGGAGAGGTTCTGTCATGATTTTGCCATTGCTTATGACCTTACTCAGATTGTTCGCGAGACCACCCGTGTCTCCGATACTACAGGTCAATATGCAAGCCTCCTAGATATTTTCTCTCAACTTCCTCTGAGCTGTGTTCATGTTTCGTTCTTTCCACTCTAGGATCCTCCGACCACTTTGTCGTATCATTTAAGACAAAAAATAAATGTAATGCCGCCAGGCGTACCCCTCCACCGTACTGTATGCCGATACTTATGACTGACTGGGATAGCTTCCGTACATTCATATCTGATCTATCTCTGCATTCCATGTTAAAAATGATGTGTCCTCTATAGTATCAGATCCGAGCGAATTGTTAATTGTAGGCATAGACCGATTCATACCATCTAAAAAATTCCAACAAAAACCTAACAGCCAGCCGTGGTTCTCCCCAGAATGTGCTGCTGCCATCGCGCACAGAAATCACTTTTTCCATAGCTACCAAGGTAATAGATGCCCTGAGACTAAAGCTGCTTTCAGGAATGCCAGCAACCACTGTAAAAGAGTAATAAAAAATGCAAGAGAGCTATATGCTCAGTCCGTTTAATCCAAAGTAGCTTATCAGCGGCTTGCTTCGCACCAGTTTTGTCAAATAACAAATAGGATCCTGAACAGAAGTGTGCGTTCAATCCCAACCATTATCATCGGACCAGAGGTCATCTCCTCAGCTTCAGACAAGGCCAAACTATTTGCCAAAAACTTTGCAGCTAATTCTACCCTATGCGACGAAGGCCATCAATTCCCCATATTTCCTCCTATAACACAGAACACGGTAGATAACATACAAATATCTGTGCACGAGATCTCCAAGCTACTCAAGAACCTTGATTCCAGTAAAGCTACTGGCCATGACGGCATCCCAATTATAGTGTTAAAAAAGCTTCAATGAGAACTTGGTCCCATACGTAAGAAACAGTTTAAATGTTGCCTTAAGGTGAAGTGCTTTCCAACACCCTGGAAAACCTCATTAGTTTGCCCTGTATTTAAGAACTCAGGCGATAAGTCATCCCCCTCTCAATACAGACCAATAAGTCTCCTGTGTGTCATGAGCAAGTTGCTGGAATCCATATTAAATAGAGAAATAGTAAATCACCTCAGCAGAAATTAGTGACACACAATATGGTTTCCGTTCTGCAAGATCTATCGCAGATGTGCTAACGGTTATATCTCACAGGATTAGTGAATCTCTTGACAAAGGCTTCCTTTCCAGGGCAATTGCTCTTGACATATCAAAGGCCTTCGACAAGGTATGGCATAAAGGCCTATTTCACAAGATCTCCAGCTACGGTATAACTTGAAATATTCTTTCTATCATTAAATCATTTCTCTCTGATAGGATCATAAGAGTAGTGGTTGATGGACAAAAATCAGAGGCCTGCAATATTAATGCTGGAGTCCCTCAAGGGTCCATCCTGGGCCCAACTCTCTTCCTAATCTACATCAATGATCTCCCTAAACACATACTTAAATCATTCGTTGACATCTATGCTGATGAAACGACTATCTACAGCAACACATCAAATGCCTTAAATGGCAAAGTTCTCTCTGATTCTCTCTCCTCTGATCTCGAAGTAGTGGTTCAATGGGGGAAGACGTGGCTGGTTATTTTAATGCATCAAAAACCAAACTCCTATCTTTACATCATCAACGCTCTGATCCCCATCTGGCATCAATTGAAATGGATGGCTCTCGTCTAGGAGAATCCCCATGTTTTGACAAGCTTCTGGGCTTGACCTTCACTCCTGATCTGAAATGGAACACGTACATCAAGTCTGTTGCTAAGGTCGCTGGAAAGATGGTGGGATCCTTCTACCGCTCCAGAAGATATCTCACTACTGATGCAATTATTTATCTATATAAAAGCCAAGTACGTCCAAGGATGGAATACTGTTGCCATATATCTGGGCAGGAGCTGCTAAAACAGCCTAGCCTGCCTTGACAAAGTACAAAATAGACTTCGTGGCTTAGTAGGGAATGCCGTTTTTTCTTCCCTGCAACCTCTCTCCCACAGAAGAGACGTTGCAGCCTATCTTTGTTTTGTCGTTATTTCCATGGCAGGTGCTCGTCTGAACTCCAATCTCTAGTCCCCCCTCGCCAATCTTCACGAAAACACCCGTCTAGCTGAATCCACTGTGAAAATTTCCCCTCACTCTTTATCTCTGCCTAAATCAGAACGCGGATTCCATGAACAAAGCTTCTTTCTTAGAACTGCACGCCTGTGGAACTCTGTTCCGTCTTTCTGCTTCCCTCCTGACTACAACTTTGATGTCTTCCGGGCCTTTATATGTGGTGACCACCTTGTAAAAAAAAAATAACTTATTATTGGAATTTTCGATTCCAAATCTAGCTTCGCAAGTTCGAATCCTTGACTATCCTATTTCATATTTACATGAAAAGGGGCCAACCCTTTATCATGTAACACTAAGTAAACCACCGAAAACGATAAGTTAAAATAATCTATGGATCTACCACGCTTGTAATTGACATATTGATATATACCTACGAGAAATATTATCCTTTAGCAGCATTACATAAGGAAACCAACCACATAATTGATCCCAAACGATAACTTAGTACTCCAAGTAAAGGCTTCTGGGTACAGAATATTCCTGCAATATAGACGAATATAGCTATTATGTTACTAAATGCATGTATATGGTCTGAAAAACCATCGAAATTAAGTTCATATATAAATATGAAAACCTTTTCCTGTGTAATTACTTTAGTATAGTTGAAACTATAACTTCCATACAGAGCTGTCTTCATAGAAATAAATACATGTTATATGTTTTAAACCTGATTGAAATAAATTTATGAAGGAAACATTTACAGAATATATATGGGTAAAATGTAAATGTGCAAAGATAATTTTTTAATTCATTATTACAATTTGAAAATGGTGCGATAAATAAATAAATTACGAGATCTTCAACTTTATGAATAGGAAATAAAATGATTAAACTCTAATTAGGAGGAATAAATGTAGTTTCAATTTCAATATGCTTTATGGATAATAAAATTACATGAGTTACAAGATTATGTGACTGGCAGACAAAAATGGTTTTAAAAAATGAATCTATGTATATAAAATCGAAAATGTGTGTATGTATGTATATGTGTTTGTATGTCGCCAAAAACTTTCGACAGACAGAACAAAAATTCACAAATTAGGTCTTATATTAAAGCCCGACCATCTGGACGACAAATATCGATATTTTAGCCCAAAAGGTCAACTCTAAGTAATTTAGCTGACCGTTTTTCTACACGAGGGGGTGGGGACAAAAAGTGAAATTTTAACGATATTTATACGTAATTTAATAACCGCTGAGTCATGCCACGTGACCTTGACTCAGCAAGCTGTAATGGCGGTCTGTATATAAAATCATTGAAAAAAAATATGATAAGAGATCGTAATTGATAAAAAAATGCAACAATCATACAAATTACAATATTAACTTACACGTTATGAAAACGTTACCAAAGTTATTTGCAGGTTAAAAATAGTTAGATATGATAGACGAAAGATAAGGCAAAAATGTAAAGTAAAAAAAAATACGCTTAAAAATATTAAAGATCGATGTTTTTACAAAAAAACAAAGCCAAACGCCATTTTCATTTTTAGTAACACTATTTCTCTTTAGAGTAAGGAAGACGAAGAGAGAGAGAGAGACAGAGAGGGAGAGAGAGAGAGAGAAAGAGAGAGAGGGAGAGAAAGACAGAGACGTCTAGACAGTAAACTAGGTTCGTTTTACTATGTATTAAAATGTAAACAATGCATCTAAATATATATATATATATACATATACGAAATGTGAGTGAATGGATTTGATCACATCCCAGGCATAAATCCTCCTTATTTTTGTTTCTCTACAGCTTCAGATCCCATGTATGACCTCACCCTTATTTTCTTAGTGGGAGGAGGGGGTGAAAGATGAGCCCTCTTGAATTCTAAGAACAGATACTACACTTTGATCTTAGCCAAAAGATGAAGTAACCGTCTTATACAACTTAATTTTCTACCGAGCATTATATTCTATTATAAAATGATGACTAATTTATATTTATTGGTTACTAAATTGAGACAAGATGTCATATTCCAAAATCACATCTGAACTAAAAACATTATTATTTAGAAGGCCATCCTTATTTTTGAGTGACGTTTGTTTCTCTAAAGTTTGACATGCAAAGCATGACTTCCTCCTTATTTTCTTAGTGGGGGTGGGGGGCGAAAGATGAAACCGCTTCAATTCTAAGAGCAGATACTACACTTTGATCTTAGCCAAAAACTAAGTAAAAAAATGGATATTATATATTTATTCCAAACATCACACATCGCTAAACTGCTGATTCCAAATTCTTAAACAAAAAACATTATTATCCAGAAAGCCATTCTTAGTATTGGGAGGTTATGTTTTTTATATAATCTTCAGTTAAGGAGGAAGGGTTTTAAGTAATTCATATAAAAGTATTATGTACTAGCATATTACCCGACGTAGGTGAAAATACATTGAATGTTTCCTAGCAGAATACCCAGCGTTGCCTGGGATCAGATAAAATTGGTTGATATATGTACTTGCCTAATACTCGGCGTCGCCCAGGATTATATTACATAGCTGTACTAGTAAAATACCCTATGTAGCCCAGTATTGGATAAAATTAGTGTATATGTACTTGCAGAATACCCAGCGTCGCCCCGGATTGTATGACATAGCATTAGCATGACACCTATGTAATCCAATCCCGGGCGACGCTGGGTATTTGGCAAGTACATATATCAACCACTTTTTTTCAATCCCTGGCGATGCCGAGTTTTCTGCTAGGAAAAATTCCATGAATTTTATCCAATCCCAGGCCATGCGGGGTAATCTGCTAGTACCTTTCAAATTTGACCTATACTGCACAAGCACATTAAATTTTTTTTGAAATCAGACGTATACTGCACAAGAACCTAAAACTTTCAAATCCGATCTACACTGCACAAGCTCCTTCAAATTTTTCAAATCGGACATAGACTGCACAAGCAGCTTCAAAATTGTCAAATCCGTCCGTTACTGCTCAAGCACCTTTAAAATTTTTCAAATCGGACCTATACTGCACAAGCACCTTAAAAATTTTTCAAATCGTACCTATACTGCACAAGCACCTTAAAATTTTTAAATCGGACCTATACTGCACAAGTACCATCAAAATTGGCAAATCGCACCTATACTGCACGAACGCCTTCAAAATTGTCAAACCGGACCTATACTGCATAAGCACCTTCAAAATTTTTCCAAATCCGACCTATACTACACAAGCACCTTATTTTTTTTTTAAATCGAAGAGATACTGCACAAGAATTTTAAAAATTTTTAAATCGGAGATATACTGCACAATCGCATTCAAAATTTTTCAAATCGGACCTATACTGCAGAAGCACCTTTAAAATTGACAAATCGGACCTATACTGCACAAGAACTTTCAAAATTGTCAAATCGGAACTATACTGAACAAGCACCTTCAAAATTGTCAAATCGGACCTATACTGCTCAAACACCTTCAAAATTATCAAAGCGGACCTATACTTCCCGTATGTCATAAAATCCCGGACAACGCTTGGTATTCTGCTAGTACGTATCCACCTATGTCATACAATCCCGGGCGACGCTGGCTGTTCTGATAGTACATATACACCTACTTCATCCAATCCCGGGCCATGCCGCGTATTTTGCTAGTACATATATCCACCTATGTAATCCAATCCCGGGCGACGCTGGGTATTTAATGTGCTTGTGCAGTATAGGTCAAATTTGAAAAGTTTTTAAGGTACTTGTGCCGTATAGGTTCGATTCGACAATTAAGAAGGTGATTGTGCAGTATAGGTTTATTTAAAAAAAAAATAATGTGCTTGTGCAGAGAAGGTCCGATTTTACAAAATGTTTGTACAGTATAGGTCCAATTTGACAATTTTGAAGGTACTTGTGGAGTATGGGTCCGATTTGTAAAATTTTAAGGTGCTTGTGCAGTATGGGTCAGATTTGAAAAATTTTAAGGTGCTCGCTCGGATTTGACACATTTTGAAGGTGCTTGTGCAGTATAGATCGGATTTGAAACATTTTGAAGGTGCTTGTGCAGTATAGTTCCGATTTGACATTTTTTAAAAGTGCCTGTGCAGTATAGGTCTGATTTGATATTTTGAAAGTGCTTGTGTAGTATAGGTCCGACTCGACAATTTTGAAAGTGCTTGTGCAGTATAGGTCCGATTTGACAATGTGAAGGTACGTGTGCAGTATGGGACTGAATTGACAATTTTGAATGTTTTCAGCACTACAGGTCCAATTTGACAATTTTGAAGATGGCTTACTACTTGGGAAAACCAAATGCTTCATGTAGATAACCAAAGTTAAGCAACATTGTCTTCGTTATTATAAGATGGTGAGTACTTGAGTATACCAAATGTTTCATGTAGATCATTTAAAGTAAGCAACATTGTCTGGTCATTATCAGATGGGTGACGACTTGGGTGACGACTTGGGAATACCAAATGCTTTATATAGATCTCTAAAGTTAAGCAAAATCGTCTTGGTCATTAACAACTGGGTGATCACTTGGAAATACAAAATGCTTTAGGTAGATCACCAAAGTTCAGCAACATTGTATTGGTTATTATCAGATGGGTGACTATTTGGGAATATCAAATGCTTTATGTAGATCACCAAAGTTAAGCAACATTGTCTTGGTCGTTATCAGATGTGTGACTACTTGGGAATACCAAATGATTCATGTAGATCACCAAAGTTAAGCAACATTGTCTTGGTCGTTATTAGATGTGTGACTACTTGGGAATACCAAATGCTTCATGTAGATGACCAAAGTTAAGCAACATTGTCATTATTATCAGATGGATGACTACTTGGGAATACTAAATGCTTTATGTATATCACCAAAGTTAAGCAATGTTGTCTTGGTCATTATCAGATAGGTGACTACTTGGAATACCAAATGCTTTATGTAGGTCACCAAAGTTCAGCAACATGGTCGGTGTCATTATCAGATGGGTAACTACTTGGAAATACAAAATTCTTTACGTATATCACTAATGTTAAGCTACATTTAGCCTGGTCAATATCAGATGGATGACTAATAGGGAATACAAAATGCTTTATGTAGATCACCAAAGTTAAGCAAAATTGTCTTGGTCATTACGGATGGGTGACTACTTGGGAATATAAAATAATTTATGTACATCACTAAAGTTAAGCAACATGTAGTCTGCTCATTATCAGATGGGTGACTACTTAGGAATAACGAATGCTTTATGTAGATCAGCAAAGTTGAGCAACATCCAGTCTGGTCATTATCAGATGGGTGACTACTTGGAAATACCAAATGCTTTATGTAGATCACTAATGTTAAGCAACATTGTCTTGGTCATTTTAAGATGGTCGAATACTTGGGAATGCCAAATGCTTTACGTAGATCACCAAAGTAAGTTACATTCTCTTGGTCATTATCAGATTGGTGACTACTGTGGCATACCAAATGCTTCATGTAGATCACCAAAGTTAAGCAACATTGTCTTTATCATTATCAGATGGGTGACTACTTGGGGATACCAAATGCTTTATGTAGATCACCAAATCAAGCAACATTGTCTTGGTCATATATACACAAGCAGAATATGCAGCGTCGCTTGGATTATATTACGGTGGTAGAAAGTTTGTCCTGGAAATGGCTTAAACAATTTTCAATCTGAAAATTACTTTATTTGTGAAGTCGATTCTTGATATGGCTGAAACAGTTTACGCTCTCAAGATTAGATTAATTCATATATATTATTGGTTTTCTATGAAAGATTACTAGGCCAATTTCTGTAGGGCGTGATCCATATTTTTTGAATTTTTAATGTTATCATCCGGGAATTATGTGATAGTTGAAGTTGGGGGGGTTAGAAAGAAGAATGATTATGTTAATTTTAAACAAGTTCTTGAGTTCTCTTTTGGGTTTTTTGGGGAGAGAGTAATGCCCGTTTTGGGGTAACAAAGCAATGTCCCACAATGTCATATTCAAAAAATATAGAATGTCTGTGGAATCATATTCCAGAAAAGACATAATTTCTCTTACTATTATGTTGTTAGTATGTGGGAGGGAATAACTACATTAATATTGAAATTCGTGGTAAAGTAAAAGTTGCCTAATCACAATCCGTGTCAATTCATTTCTATACTTACTAGATAAAATACTTATGTTCCAGAGATGATATCATTTCACTTAAAAATATGGCATCGGTAGTCGGGAGGAATAGAACACAGTAATGTGGAAGTTTGCAGTGAAGCAAGGATTTGTGTATTTGTTTGTAAAACCTACTGAGTAATCTTCAGAAAATGAAGTATTTTTCAAAAAAGATTTAGTGTCGGTAATGGGGAAATAAAATGAAACACAAAAATGTGAAAGTTGATAATGAAGCAAGGGTTGTCTAATCACTAACTGTGTCAATGTATATATTCTTAAATTTGACAATCCTACTGAGACATTGTTATAAAACGAATCATTTTTCTTACAATTTTAGTGCCGATAGTGACAAAGGAAAACGCCCGGTAATATTGAAATTTATGATGAAGCAATTGTTGCCTAATTCTTATAATAGCCTTGGTGGTAAGAGAAATTATTGAACATGTTGTACAATACCTGTCGATAGTATGTGAAATTGTTTCATGTATTTATTTTAATAACCCGTCCAAAGGTAAGTAAAATTATTTTAAATGTATGTTGTATATTACCGTGACAATCGTCATAGATGGCCTGTCAGCTGAAAAATAACGTCATCGCCATAGGTCCTAGCAAGCAAGATAAGTAAAACACAGACGTTCGATAATGAGCAGACATTTTTTTTTTACAGAAAGCGTTAGAAAAGTTTAAAATTGGATTAAAAAAAGATAAACATGATACTTTGTACTGAAACGCATCCAATATTAATAATAAAAATATTAATAATAAAAAACGAATTGAAAGGGAGAAAAGTTGTTAAAAAGTTTAAAAAGAAAAGGAATACGATTTGATTTGTATGAAACTGAAGTTTATTCAATAGAAATAAATAAAATTGAACAATAAATATTTTTTAAATAAAAAACAATATTTTAAAAATCAAAACTGAAAAACAAACGATAAATTAGTTTAACTGAAAAACGAACAATAAATTAGTTTAACTGAAAAACGAACAATAAATTAGTTTAACTGAAAAACGAACAATAAATTGGTTTAACTGAATAACGAACAATGAATTAGTTTTACTGATTAACTAACAATTAGTGTAACTAGATAACAAATAATAAGTTTAAAATTATATTCAAATAAATGTCTGTATAAACAAAGTTACTAAGGCAGAAATATTTCAAACATTGAATATTAAAACTTTTCAAAAATCTGTTGTAGAATTTAATTAAAAGTTTGAATTTTTCTTTTTCTGATATTTTTTTGTTACTAATATTGTCATTCTCTTTGCGACAAAAATTATTTATAAGGGAATTTTTTTAATTTGCTGAACAGTGTGACCATCATCACAAGAGTCAACATGAAATAATCTATTTTGATCAGCCAAAATATTTAAAGTTATGTACATGGCTAATTTTCTCTGATGAATCGAATGTAAAAAAGAATCGCATTTTGTAAGTTTGTTTATAACTATATAATTATATAAGACAAAATTATTAGTTATAGCATTTGGGTATAGCAGAGAACCTCTGTTAATACTCTGAAAGTAGCTGTTTAATTCAGCTATTTCTTCAACAGCCTCTCTCCCGGAGATTAAATTTTTGCAGCTATTGCATTTCAGTTTTTCGCAAACTGCATGACAGCAATAACCTGCTAAGTATAATATAACAAGAAGTAATTCCTTGCATTGATTAACATCATCTTCTGTTACATCTATGTTCAATTTATAAACATGTAACTCTTGCTCTCTTGTCATTTCATCCCAGTTAGTTTCTTTTAAATTTTTCAATTCAATAGTTCGATTATTAATTGGTTAGCTCAATTCCTCCTGAGTTTTTTCACATTCATGCACCAGATGTATCGATATAATATACTGATCTCCACTAAGTTGTCGATACTAGCCAAACCTTGCCTCAAGGCTATCTGTCTGAAACTTTCCTGGTAATATATACACCATGTTCAATACATTTATACAATATTTAGTCAATTCTAAAATTGCGTAAGTAGTATGGTGCAAAGCAGTATATGTTTCCTTTGTTAACTTACCAGTTCTTTCAGAAATGCTATTCCAAGTTTCTAACCAGTCACAGAAGACATTTAGGATACTATAATAATCACTATTTAATGTAAGTGGATCAGCATATTTATTACGAAGTCGAGAACCATTTATATGGTGTTTTCACATCCAGTATTGTCGACCAAATATAAAATAGTTGAATGTATTCTGCGATTTCTTCACTATTTGGCAAGCATTCCAGTTTTCCTAAGGTAAGCAAACCTTGAATTGTATATTCGTTGAAAATTTTCAAAACCAAATTAACATTTTGCCTTTCAAATTAGTCGGAGAAAGAGCTTTTGAAGTCAACTTATAGCAATATTTCACAAGTGATTGAGATTCTAGGGCATAAAGTTTATGTAAACTAGAAAATGGAGCACTTTGGACGTTATCTAATTCATGATTTCCATTATAACAACACTTTGGGAACATCATGCATTTACGTTCATCGTTTTGGCCACCCAATTGTTTCTAATGCATTTTAATATATAGACTGAGTCGAATAAGAAGAAAAGAGGGCTAGACGTTCTAACTGGATGGGGATATACAATTGAAAGCTTTGATGGGCTACAAAAGAAAGACATAGCTTTTTTATTTATTGCATTATTATCTGTTATAACAGATACTGCCTTAAACCCTATATCTTCTAAGCCAATTATTACACGTCAAATAAGTTCTCAGCTAGAAGACATTTAGTTGGCATAACATGCACAACATCCTTATATTGTGAGAATACATTGCTAAGCATAAAAGCAAATGCACTTGTGGCAGGTTCATTGCTGTTGTTAGCTAAGCCAACAATATTACTACCTTTATAATCAAGATAAGACTTGAGATAAGTAAAGATACTGTGATGCCATTCTGCATTAGTAACTTGAACTTACTTTTAATATACATGAGAACATTGTTATCGTGTTGTTCAATGACAGGATTCATAGAAGTTGATAAGATTAATCTTCGAATGGTTGAATAGCATGGTAAAATTACATTTTTAGTGTCTCTTAACAGCCTGTACCTTCTATGGGAGCAGTTATATAATAAGGAAGAAAATACCACCATTTCACTCGAATAATTAACCTTATTCATTGCCATTATGTTAATTTATTCTGATACTAGCGGGGGTACTCGGCGTTGCGTTGCCCGAGTGTTTGTTTCCGGGACGGGGGGGAGTTTAAAAAATGTTATGGTAGGTAAGTAGGAAGGATCAAACCCGGAGTCATGAGTAAAAGTAGGAAAATAAAGTGTGTAAAACAAAACAAAACATCTGCAACGTTAACAGTTCGGCCACCAAGAAAAGTCCATTCCAGTTGTTTAGGAAAAAAAAAACAAAAAAAAAACGACTACGGTAGGTCGGCGCGAACGTGAAAATATAATGTGAATTGTCCAGCACGCTAACCACTATGCCACAGAGCACTGCAGCTTAGTTTAGTGATTTTAAATAGCTTCACATGAAAGAACTACGAAGCCAAACCGGTGTTCTCTTCTCAACTGTTCCTTCTGAACGATCCCCAAACGGTGTTAAGTGGTGGCAGGGGGAGGAGGAATTTATAAGAGAGAAAATATTTTACCACTTCCATTGATCTTAACCGATTTTGGCCGTGACTTCTCAGCAGAAAAAGTATAGAAATCTAAGATTATCGAGGGATTTGAGAAATAATAAGCCTATAACACACCTCAGATATTGTTCTGCCGTTTGTGCATATTATATTTGCATGAAATATCTTGATTTTCAATCCTATTTAGGTCAAAATCATACGGGAAAAATGAGTTCATTTTATTTATATAGAGATGAACTTAATAGCATTAAAATATCTAAATGATTAATCTTGCACTAATAGAAAACATGATAAGATTAATTTTAATAAAGAACTTATATTAGAAGTTTTCATTTCCTGTTCTTCGATGTCCATTTTTTTCATGTTTTCTCATCAAAATCTGTAGAGTATTTTCCTCTGTTACACGTTTAAGAATTCTATACTCCCCTATAGCACTCATTTTCACATCACTACAGAATACTGTAACGGCCAAGTCCGGTTCAATCACCATAGACATTTTTATTTTTGGGCATGGGCATCTCTTTATATGGCATATAATGATGGTATTGTCTTGTCTAATAGAAGTCCAATAATTTTTATCTACAAACATTTATTTTTTTAAACGTTATTTTCGTTTACAGCGCCACTAGCAGTCTCAGAATTTTGGCGGAATTTTTGACAACTCTAACACAACACTGCGAATAACATATACAAAACACGTAATTTCTCCGTTTAAAGTGGGTTGTATATTTTCTTTATAGAATATACTTCCAAAATAAACTATTAAAATTGTTTACAAAAATGATAGAAATATTATTTATTTATTGCCGGCATTTTGTAAACACTTTTTTTAAAATAAAAATAATATATATATATTATTTTTTTTAACGATTTTTATAATTTATTTTGCATATATATATATTCTCCAAATTCTGACACCTACAGAGCCACGACATTTACCAGAAATAATTATTAACAAGCTTTTGGGAGAACAAAAACGGTCATAAACTAAAAAAAAAGTTTAATCTATTTCACGCTGATATATTTCACAGTAAAATAGTTGAACTAAAAAGAGAAATGATTTTTCTTATTTAGAATTATTTAAAAAAGGAATTCCGTTTTTACGATATCGCTTTTATTAAATTGTTAAGGGAAAGTACATAATATTTTCACCATACTCCACATTTTAAATAAGTTTCTAAATAATAATTTATTATTTCAGCACATAACTTAAATTACATGTAAAAATCAGAGCTATATGCCCAGCCTGTTAAATCCAAAGTAGTTGATCAGCGGCTTGGTTCCCACCAGTTTTAGCAAATAACAAATAGGATCCTGAACAGAAGTGTGCGTTCTATCCCAACCATTATCAACGAACCAGAGGTCATCTCTTCAGCTTCAGACAAGGCCAAACTATTTGCCAAAAACTTTGCAGCTAATTCTACCCTATGCGACGAAGGCCATCAATTCCCCATATTTCCTCTTATAACACAGAACACGCTAGGTAACATACAAATATCCGTGCATGAGGTCATCAAGCTAATCAAGAACCTTGATTCCAGTAAAGCTACTGGCCCTGACGGCATCCCAATTATAGTGTTAAAAAAGCTTCAACCAGAACCTGCTCCCATACTCACGAAACTGTTTAAACGTTGCCTTAAGGAGGAGTGCTTTCCAACACCCTGGAAAACCTCATCAGTATGCCCTGTATTTAATAACTCAAGTGATAAGTAATCCCCCTCTCAGTACAGACCAATAAGTCTCCTGTGTGTCATGAGCAAGTTGCTGGAATCCATATTTAATAGAAAAATAGTCAACCACCTCAGCAGAAATAACCTTCTTAGTGACACACAATATGGTTTCCGTTCGGCAAGATCTACCGCAGATGTGCTAAAGGTTATATATCATAGGATTAGTGAATCTCTTGACAAAGACTTCCTTTCTATGGCAATTGCTCTTGACATATCAAAGGCCTTCGACAAGGTATGGCACAAAGGCCTATTTCACAAGATCTCCAGCTACGTTATAACTGGAAATATTCTCTCTATCATACAATCATTTCTCTTTGATAAGCTCATAAGAGTAGTGGTTGCTGGACAAAAATCATAGGCCTGCAGTATTAATGATGGAGTCCCTCAAGGGTCAATCCTATGCCCAACTCTCTTCCTGATCTACATCAATGATCTCCCTAAACACATACTTAAATCATTCGTTGACATCTATGCTGATGACACGACCATCTACGGCAACACATCGAAGGCTGTAAATGACAAAGTTCTCTCTGATTCTCTCTCCTCTGATCTCTTAATACTTTTAATGCATCAAAAACCAAACTCCTATCTTTACATCATCACCGCTCTGATCCCCATCTGGCATCAATTGAAATGGATGGCTCTCGTCTAGGAGAATCCCCATGTTTTGACAAGCTTCTGGGCTTGACCTTCACTCCTGATCTGAAATGGAACAAGTACATCAAGTCTGTTGCTAAGGTCGCTGGAAAGATGGTGGGATCCTTCTACCGCTCCAGAAGATATCTTACTACTGATGCAATTCTTTATCTATAGAAAAGCCAAGTACGTCCAAGGATGGAATACTGCTGCCATATCTGGGCAGGAGCTGCTAAAAACAGCCTATCCTGCCTTTACGGAGTACAAAATAGACTTTGTGGCTTTCTTTTCCCTGCAACCTCTCTCCCACAGAAGAGACGTTGCAAGCCTATCTTTGTTTTATCGTTATTTTCATGGCAGGTTCTCGTCTGATCTCCAATCTCTGGTCCCTCCTCGCCAATCTTGTACAAAAAACACCCCACTCTTTATCTGTGCCTTAATCAAAACGTAGATTCCATGAACAAAGCTTCTTTCTTTGAACTGCACGCCTGTGGAACTCTGTTCCGTCTGCCTGCTTCCCTCCTGACTACAACTTGGATGTCTTCAAGTCCAACGTAAACAAATTCCTGATGAACCACCCCCTTAAGTAGACACTTTAAATATCCACACTAACGTACTGTACTTACAATAACCCTTATCCCTGAGTGGCTTCCGGGCCTTGTAAAAAAATATATATATATACATACTTTCATTTTTATTTTAAAATACATTCTAAAAAAATAAATAAATAAAAATAAAAAGGCCCGTTTTTTTTGCTTTTGTTTTTTAATATCTCAAACATTTTAACACTTACTCTGCTATATTTAGATGGAGTAAAATCCTTTCTTTTATTGCATTAATCCACTGGTAAATTATTTCCTTTTTTTGCGAAATGAAAACACGGTAACTTTTGGTCCATTTTCGTAGTTACCTCGGCTTTTAGGATCTATACGTCTCGACAGCATGTTTAAATTTATTTAGCCCTCCAAAACTCTAAACCAACTTCCGGTTTAGTCATGATACAAGTGACCAAATTTCAACAGACCGATGTTCAGGACGTCACCAGACTAAATTATAGTCGTAGCTAGGCCATCATATTACAATAGCCACGATATTACCCATCTTCGCAAAGGAAATATTATTTCATATATATGATATAAATGACTTATCCTAGATAAGGTACAATTATTTGATACGTGTAATACCCGTGCTAGCGTAGGTAAAATATTCTTTTGCTCGAAAAAGCTTATGATACATAGACATTAAAGATTCCTCTATCCAAAGAATAACAAATATGTTCTAAATCAACTTCAATTTTGTCATTGTTTATACGGTCCTGAGCAACGCCGGGTAGCCCCGCTAGTCAAAATATAAAGTTAAAAATAAAGGTAAAATAAAAATGAGATTAGTGTAAAGAAGATAATGCATGAATTATAAATTTAAAATTAAATAAAGGTGATTAAAAAATATCAAAGACAAAACATTATAATATGAATGCTTAAAATGTAGCGAAATTGGTAAATTCATAAGAATTTTTTAAACATAGTTATCTCCCTTACAACCTTAAGAATCAAAAAATGTTTTTGAAAGGAAAAATAAAAGAAATTAACACACAATACTTTTATAATGATAAGAATAACAAAGATAAATTCAAAATCTGAATTACTCACATAACAAGTATAAAGTGAAAATAAATTTTAATTAATATTTTTTAAATTACCCTTTTTATTACCATTCCTTCTTAAGAAATAAATATCAAGCAAAATCAAATATAATGTCTTAGATGTAAACAAAACTGATATGAAGCTAATATAGTTAGGACAAAAAGATTTAAACGAGAATTCCAGGGTGTAGTTTAGTATAAAGAAAATTAAATATATAAGTTGGAGAAGAATAAATAATTACTTAAATAAACAACGCATGAAGGATTCGTGTAAGATTAAGGTAGATAATTGGTTGTAATATAGTTTAAAAAGTATAAATACTAAATTAAGGCGAGTTATACATTTTATGGCTAACGGAAAATAATTGAACAAAATTTAGAACAGTGTTGGCCATGCTGGCCACGGCCGGCCCTTTCTTGTCTTCAACTTTATATGTCCATTTTTTTCGATGTGCAATTTGCTTTCCTAGCCACGTGGTGAATTTTTCTCCTTTTTCGGCTACTGTTGCTAATCTCTTCACAAATAAAAATATGTTTTCGAACGTGCTCATACACACTGTGTTACATACCTTCCCTTCCAAAACGATTCTTTACAAGAATTTTTAAAAACAGACTGAGGTAACAAGAATTTTTTAAAAACAGACTGAGGTAACAAGAATTTTTTAAAAACAGACTGAGGTAACAAGCATTTTTTTAAAAACAGACTGAGGTAACAAAAGAAAACACTCTCATTCTCATGTAAATTATGTTTCGAGTAGAGGAGTTTACATTGTTATGATTACTGAACATATGCATTATTGGCCTGCAAATTTCATCTGTCTGTTGCATATATTGACATATGAGACTCTAAAAAACAACCTATATTACTGATACGCGTAAGAAATAGAGATGCATCATTGAGTTTCTCCATGCAGACACCCAAATGAACCGATTAACATTCATTGGCGCCTGTTGAACGTTTACGAAACTGATGCAGTTGATGTCAGCATAGTTAGGTTCGTCGATTTCAAAGTGGCAACAGACATGTTAGTGACAAACGCACTCCAGATATTCACGAGCGAAAGACTGGGCATATAGCTCTCTTGCATTTTTTATTACTCTTTTACAGTGGTTGCTGGCAGACCTGAAAACAGCTTTAGTCTCAGTGCATCTATTACGTTAATAGCTATGGAAAAAGTGAGTTCTGTGCGCGATAGCAGCAGCACATTCTGGGGAGAACCATGGCTGGCTGTTAGGTTTTTCTTGGAATTTTTTAGATGGTATGAATTGGTCTATGCCAACAATTAAACATTCGGTCAGATCTGATACTATAGAGGACACTTCCTTTTTAAACATGGAGTGCAGAGGTAAATCACATATGAATGTACGGAAGCTATCCCAGTCAGCCATAGAGTATCGGTATACAGTACGGTGGAGGGGTATGTCTGGGGGCTTCTTATATTTCGTTTTTATCTTAACTGATACGACGGAGTGGTCGGAGGATCCTAGAGGAGAATGAACGGAACATGAACATAGCTCAGGAGAAGTTGAGAGAAAAAGGTCTAAGAGGCTTGCATATTGACCGGGTGTATCGGGCACACGGGTGGGTTCGCGAACAATCTGAGTGAGGTCATAAGCAATGGCAAAATCATGACAAAACCTCCCCTCATCATCTGTCTTATTTGAATGGGTCAGCCATTCCACGTTATGGACGTTGAAGTCACCACAGATGTGGATGTTAGCCGAGGGATGTGAAGACAGTATGTGGTCTATTTTCTCAGATATGCTCTTAAAGATAGTAACTCCGCTGTTGTGAGGCCTATAAAGGGCAAATATAAATGCAGTGGTGTTAGCAAGTGCAACCCTGAAGCACATATAGGGTAAATTAGGATCTTCTCTAGAGATATCCCTGCCACACGGGAAGCCTTCCTTAATGTAGGCACATATTCCATGCCCATGGCGATCTTGGGTGTCAGATTTAGCTGTTAAATTAGAGTATCCGTTAATTATGAACTCATCTAGGGAAGTGGTCGGCCCTATTCCAGTTTCACTTAGAAATAATATGTCCGGTTTCGTCTCCTGTAATTCGGTTTCAACCTCTGGAAGGTTGGAACGTAGACCCCTGATGTTGGAGAAGGAGACTTTGTAGTAGGGGTCTACGTTGGAAGATGGGGTTCTAGGTTTAATCGAGTTTTTATTCTGGAGATATTTCATGTTGAGGTATTGGGATTTGTGGAATAGGTCGGCATACTTGGTTAGAGCAGAACAGAGAGGGAAAGTAAGAGAGAAAAAGACAGGAATTTTTTTTGTAGTACACGAAAAGGTAAAACCGTAACAATTACCCACTAGTATGGCATCGAGAGGCCCCATATTACAACGATATAACACCCATAAAGCCGGCATTTTAAATAATCCAATGCCATTCAGTTTTTTTTATGGAAATAAGTAAATTTGACTTTCATTACTCGTCCTTAATAATTCTTTGTATAAAGAAAACTTCTTGAAACTAAATTATATAGCAGAAATTTAATCTATATAAATAAAACAGTAGATATATGAATGTCTGTTTGTGTCAAAATATTTAAGCGATAAACTCTTTAACTATTGATAACATAACCCTAACCCAACACCTGTTAATATTCCAGCATAATGCAAACCTTTTTGTAATAAACAAATAGAGCACTGTGGGATTGGCGATCAATGAATTAATAGATATGATTACTAGCGGCACCTGTTCTTAAACTACAGACTATTGAGTAGATGGTAGGTGGTTCGATTCCTGACTGCATTTTAATTCGGAAAATTGAAAAGCTACGAAGGCGGGAATGATACAATTGAAACAAGCTACTTTTGTGGTTCAGAATGTAGTTTTCTACATGATGATCCCTATTTTCAATGCAAATTTTTACAGGGATGAACGAGCGATGTGTATGAACGTCAGACAGGGATCGTTTCAAAAGTAAATGCTCCTGCGTTTTTTAACTCAAAACCTTGAAGAGCTACGAAAACGGAAAAGAGATTTCAATGACGTATCTGTGCATACCGTCTCACACCGTCAATATCTGGAACAGAGAGATGAAACTTTCTGGTTATGAATATATAAGTTGAATCATTATAACAATGCAATCAGATCGATTCGGACAGAATAAAAAATAGGAAGCATTACTGTTTGAACGCCTATCGTAGTTGTAATTATTTTCTTTGTTATGTAGAGGAAACGTTAAACATTTTAGCACTTCTAATTTGAATGTGAAAAAAAAAAAAAACGTCAACGCGAATTTAATTGCGGATACGTTTATTTTTAAATAATTTCACGAGGATCACTTACGCAAGGAAACTTTCACTCGCTTACAGAAATGGGAAACTTCCACACCTGGCTCCCGAAGAAGCACACAAACGTGCAATAAATCCTAAAACATCTGCCGAGTTATTTAGACATCGAAAAAAATGTACTTAATTACGTCATTATGTATTTGGAAACTAACGTATCGAGGGATTAGATTGCTCATATTCTTGTGTATATACACGTTTCTGTAAAAAGTAGACATCGATTCGAACACATTGTAAGCTGTATATTGTTATATAATAAATTCTCAAAGTATATATATATATATATATATATATATATATATATATATATATATATATATATGTGTGTGTGTGTGTGGTTGTGTGTGTGCGTGTATGTGTGTGCATGTTTGTGTGCGTGTGTGTATGTGTGTAAACATTATTATTTCACGTATATACACATATAATGTTATAAAATGATTGCGTATATATTTTTCAATATTGACTTCAACAGTGCTCAATAGGTTAGTAGATCTTTGTAATAGTAGTATAAAAATATGATATACTGTCAGTTACACAGGAGGGTCTATATTCATCCGCTGTAGGGGATAGTTAGGTTACAATTATGTGAATAATAAAAAAGTTTGCACAGTTAAATTAATAATACGATATTTGTTTTTTGGAATCTAGCTTTATCTGTCTCTTTCTTATGTATTTTTCATCTCTTTATCTTTCTATTTACTACAGCTATGACTTAAAAATTGTTAATAATTTTTGTGATATTACCTATTTTGATAATGGGAAATTCCAACCGCCTGTTTTAGATTTATTTTTATTAATTTCATTAATTTAGATATTTTTTTTAGTTTAATGTTAATTTTCAATATTTTCATTTTTTTGATTTCTAATAAATAGTTAAACAGAAAGAGAGATAAATAGATAAAAAGATAGATGAATAGATAAATAGATAGATTGATAGGTAGTTAAAAAGATAGATAGATAAAAAGATAGATAGATAAAAGATAGATAGATAGATAAATAGATAGATAGATAAATAGATAGATAGATAAATAAATAGATAAATAGATAGATAAATAGATAGATAGATAGATAGATAGAGGGAGAGAGGGAGAGAGATTAACAAAAGAGAATAAAATAATCTGGATTGAAAGAGAAATTACTGGAAGACTTCATAAATGGTTTATTAAGCTTCAAATCAATTAAACGGACATTTTGATTTTTTGAAAACTGTCAAAGACTACTAATGACAGGTAAAAGAATATTTCAAAGCGAATTGTGTTGCCTTTCATTTACACGAGGTCGCAAACAACATTCCAGCAAGCTAAAATAATTATTCTCATCCGCTTGAAGGGTTATAACCGTATTCACTGAAATAATTGATGAAATGTTTGGACTTGTATCGGTTAAAAATAAACTTCTACACCATTATGCTTCCGATCGTTTTACGTATTAATTAATTTCTTAATAGTCGCATTATGATTATTTAATACTGTAAAATAAAATTTAATCTAGTTATATGTGCACACATATGTACATATGATATATAAATATCATTTATTTAATAAAATATTCACATTAAATTACATTGAATTAATATTTCGAAGAATACTTGATTGATACACACATTCGCATTCAAACATACACACACACTCACATATATATATATATATATATATATATATATATATCGAATATACATGCATAAATAATGCATTATTTATATATATTTTTAATAAAGTGTATATTTATTTTATGGGCTAATTATTTAAATAACTTTACAAAGATTTCAGGATGTTACTACTATTGGTAAATTTTATTTTATTGATAGTGTCTTTTTAATTTTTACTATTAATGCTTCTACTATTTAACTTTTTCGTTTAATATTGGTCTGTTCAAATATAGATGTGTTGTCAACTTTAATCTTCCTTAATAAAGACAGGCTACGAGGATGTTGATTATAGTAAAAAAAAACACATAACTTGTTCAAGACCAGTTAGATTAATCTATTCTGACGATGAATCCAGAAGTATCAGCCAGTTTCTGCCCGAAGTGTAGACTATTATTTGCAAGTTGAGACACCCTGTATATATATATATATATATATATATATATATATATATATATATATATATATATATATATGTATATATATATGTATATATATATGTATATATATACACTTGTGCCCGATATTATTCATACCCCTCGGATCTTTGAGATTTCTATAAGAATATTGCTCAAACCAGAAGGTAGACAATATTAAAGGGATTTCAAACAATAAATCAAGCATAAGCATTTAATTTAAACTCAACAAATAAATAAATTATGCAAGTTTGAGACATTATACATAGAAAAACAATAATGGCACTAGTTCAAAATTATTCATACCTCTCTTACTAATAGTCAATAGCATGCCCTTTATTCTTAATAACTGCCTGTAACCGTTTGGGATATTTATCAACAAGGTTTTTACAAGCATCAACACTGATTTTTGACCATTCTTCAATGCAGTAGTTCTCCAAATCCCTCAAATTTCTAGGTTTCCGCTTTTTAACCTCAGTTTTCAATATGTGCCAGAGGTTTTCGATAGGGTTCAGGTCGGGACTCTGGCTAGGCCATTCCAAAACATTAATTTGATAATCCTCAAACCATTTCTTGACTATTTTGGCAGTATGTTTTGGATCATTATCCTGTTGAAGGACCCAGTTTGGTCCTAAATGGAGCTTCTCCGCATCCTGTCTAATGTTTTTCTGGAGTATCTCCAAATATTGCTCCTTCTTCATGGTTCCATCTATCTTGACCAAACTACCTGGACCACTAGCCGAAAAGGAGCCCCAAAACATTAGGCTACCACCACCATGTTTCACCGTGGGTATGGTGTTCTTTGGGTTGTAAGCTTCTTCTTTCTTCCTTCAAACGTAAGAAGCATCCATATGGCCAAACAATTCAATTTTTGTTTCGTCAGTCCACAAAATACTTGAGAAAACGGACTCTGGAGAATTCACATGGGTCCTAGCAAACTTTAGACGTGCTGCAAGGTGTTTTCCGGTGTGCAATGGAGTCCTTCTTGGTCTTCTTCCTTTCAGACCATTTTCATGCAGAGTCCTTTGCAATGCTTGCTTTGATATTTTTATGCCAGAAGACTCCAGATTTTCTAAAATGTCCTTATTAGTGGTGGTTGGATTTGCATTAACACTTCTTACAATATTCCTGGTGGCTCTAGCAGACAGTTTCCTTTTCCTTCCTCTACCAATCAAGTTGTTTGTTGTGTGGTGGCTCTGGAATTTTTTGATGATGCTCTGTACTGTTGCTGTAGGGACCTCAAATTTCTTGGAAATTGACTTGTAACCTAAACCATCCTTATGTGAATTCACAATTTTAGTCCTAAGATCATTACTAAGCTCTTTTTTCTTCCTCATTCTAATAATTTTTATTCTTTTATTGGTTTTCAGTTGATATCATTTTAATTTCTGAAAAATGCAAAAAACGAAATGAAATTAATCAAAGGTTGTATAAAAGCATTCAAAATAAGAATCAAACAGAAAACAAACAGTCAGAAACTCGATTAATACTGAAAAAAATAAGGGGGTATGATTATTTTTGAACATTGCAGATTTTATAAATAGCTGTATATTTCTTTTATTACAAGTATCCCGAGATTTTAAAATGACGAAAATGATCAGAAGAGGTTTATTAAGAATATGTATCAATATGGACGTAAACAATAAATTCTTACAAAAGTTACACCTAATAAACTCAATTTTCAAGGGGGGTATGAATAATATCGGGCACAAGTGTATATACATACATACATATATATGCATATATACACACACACATATATATATATATATACATATATATATATATATATATATATATATACATCTCTCTTTCTCTCTCTCTCTCTCTCTCTCTCTCTCTATATATATATATATATATATATATATATATATATATATATATATATATTACCAGGGTGGGACGATAAAAGTGTCAATCTAAAGAAAACAACACTACAATCTTATTTTAAGACTTCTAATGAAAACATCCATTCGGGTAACTTGATTATGTAATAAAGCTGATATCAATTCAATGTAGCCACCTTCAGCTTCAATCACCGACTCGAGGCGGAACTGGGAGCATGACATTTCTAAAATCGCCGGTGGCGGTCATGCTGGCTTGGGAATTGTGAGAGGTCATGTTGGTGATGTTCTCGGCATAAAATCAAACGAATTAGTCCAGCGGGTTCAGAATGGAGGAGAAGAGGAGCCAGTGTGAGAAGGGTACAACGTCGTAGCACTCTTTCTGAAGGAAAGCCTGGGTCTCTTTGGACTTGCGCGCCGGCGCAGAGTCCTGCTACTACAACAAGCGGCCACCAGGTTGCACTAGGAGATCACCATATTTGTCAGCACATCCTACAAGGGGCGTGCAATAAGTAATGTCCCTGCCCCACTTCCTATAGAGCAACGAAACTTAGCACTGTTGTTAGCCTTTCTCTACATAAGAACCACCCAGAGTTATGCATTTTTCCCATCATTTGATGCAGCTCTGGAGACCATTTTTGAAGAGCACCCCAGGTTGGTCCTTCAACCACGACGTGACTTCAGAAATCAAGGTTCCATCATCTGCTAAACGCTTTCCTTTCAAAAACAACTTCATGGCTGGGAAGAGGTGAACTCAGATGGTGCAAGGTCAGGAGAGTAGGGAGGATGGGGAAGGATTTCATAACAACACGCTCGTGCTTCTGATCTGGTGACATGCGAGTTGTGGACAAGAGCGTTGTCCTGCAGGAGAAGGGTACATTTGCTGATCTTGCCCCGCCTCTTGATTTTGATAGCTTCCCTTAATTTCCTCAAAAGTGAAGCATAATAGGCTCCTGTAATTTTGGTACCCTTTGCCAGGAAATCTGTCATCACTACTCCGTCCTGATCCCAGAAGACTGTGAGCATGACCTTGCAAGAGGAGGGCTGCACTCTTGCCTTCTTTGGAGGTGGTGAGTCTAAGTGCTTCCACTGCATTGACTGGGTTTTGGTCTTTGGATAATAGTAATGGACTCGGGTTTCATCCTGTGTAATCAGTCTTTTGAAAAACTTGGACTAATCTTTTTGGCACATCTCTAAATTCATCCTCGAGCACTCGACGCGTTCTCGCTTCTAGAATGTTGTGAGCAACCTGGGAATCCATCTGGCAGACACCTTATGCATATGCATATGGTCATGAATGATAGGTTCCACAGATTCTGTACTAATCTTGACATCTTGGGGTATTTGGCGAATAGTAATGCGCCGATCTTCCAAAATGGCTGATCAACTTGACGGACAGATGCCTCATCAATGGCAGAAGGGGGGAGCTACAGGTCTGGGAGCTGTTTCCACAGACTTCAAGCCATGTTTGAATTCACGATGCCAGCGTTTTACAAGGTCATATGATGGGGCATTACCACCATGAGTTTCTTGCATTTCGTCAAAAACCGGATCACTGCTCGACATTCAACAGGGCCCATTTCACACCTGGCTCAGTTCAAACACCTGTAAAACAGAAACCACAATCAGTTCAGAGCTGTAATTTGCCACATAACCGGTAGAGATATAAATCATTGCAAATGCAAATTTTCAGCTAGATCAGACAACTAAAAGTGGGTCAGGGGCATTACTTATTGCACACCCCTCATAGTATACTTTGGTGTTGACTGTCAAGCCGTCTTCGGAGACGGGAGGAGTCATATAGTGAATAGTTTTCGATTTGGCGGACCGTCAATATTTCTTTGCATGTATATTGTTTTCAGAGATATTAATGTTAACAATGAACACGCGTTTTAAACAAATATGATGGAAATAAAATAATAGCAAATATAACGTACAAGGTGAAAAGCGGAAAAACTGAAAAAGAAATGTGTAATTGCGAGTATAGCTTTGCGAGAGAATTTAAGTCATATTCACCGTAAGGATTAGTTGAAATAAGTTTTTACCGCCTTGAAGGAAGGACATCTATAAATTGACGAGTGGTAGAGTTTCAGATTTATTTCAATAAATCGAATTTATTATTTAAATGTTTTTTTTCTTTTTTTAATATATGCATAATGGGGCATGCAATAAGTCTGAATTTAAAACACGGTGGAAATGGTTTTGAAATAAACTTCTACTGTCTTCTAAATAAATTAGCATAATTTTTGTTATCGATTCTTTTCTTACTATAGCATATAACGTTTAAACCAGGACCAAACTCCAAGAAAACCTACCTGCCTCCTCCGCGGGCTTAGTACTAACTTAGATTATGTTGAATCATTTCTCCTCGTTAACCCCCGAGATATCTTAGCATTAAGTGAAACTAACCTTCACTCCTCCATTCCCTCTAACCACTTTAATATACCTGGTTATCTCCCATTCCGCCGCAAGGACTCGGACAGATATATGCATGGGCTTGGAGTCTATATTCGTAACACCCTCCCCCTGACTAGAGAAGTAAAACTAGAATCAGACGACTAGGCCTTTATGTGCTTCAGACTAAATATGCAACATAATATTAGCTACTTGTATTTTTTCTACCGCTCTCCCTCAACCCAGGACTGTACCCTAACAAACAAAGTCTCTGACAGCATAGATATAGCACTCTCCCTCGATACTAGCGCACAAGTACATGTATTTGGTGACTTCAATGTCTACCACAGTAACTGGCTAGGATTCTCTAATTACACAGATGTAGCTGGTAGCACAGCACATAGCTTCTCTATATCCCATTCCCTATCTCAGACAGTTACATTTTCGACACGTTTCCCAGACAAGCAAGATAAACATGCGTCACTTCTAGATCTCTTCCTGACAACGGTTCCCGATGATTGTAGAACAAATGCCCACAGCCCACTAGGGAATGCTGATAAAGCTGTGATAATGGTAGAAATCGCCCTAAATTCTAGCCCTAAAACTGACGACATACTACTCAAAACAACGAGGTATTACAAAAAGGCTGACTGGGAAGCCATCAGGGAACTCATCAGAGATGCCCCATGGTAACCACTTAATGGTTCAAAACTGCAATTGAAGCACATGTTCTTGCACAGAAATTCTATAGCAAACCCCACTCTCTCCAATAGTTTTCTGCTTGTGCAGCTGCCATTTGTCAAAGGCAGCATGAGTTCCGCAGACTCAACCGACATAAGTCCAGCTCAAACAAACAGAAGTATATAGAAGCTAGAAATAATTGTAAGAGAGTGATAGCGACAGCTGAGACAGATTACTCTGAAACCATCAAAAAATGCATCGAAGTCCAGAAATTAGGAACCCGTGATTTTTTGGAAAATCTACAACTGCGTAGTAAATAATGGACAGTCAACGATTCCCCCACTACCAAACAATCAAGAAGTTGTTTGAACGGAAACTGACAAGGCTGATCTGCTTGCCAGTCGGTTTGCCTCCACACTGGACCCGGCACACCACTCACTTCCTGACTTTCCTTTGCGGAAAGACGCCACACTAGACGATTTGAAAATCACCCCTTCTCAGGTATATGGTATTATAAAAAACATTGTCACCTCAAAAGCATGTGGACCAGATCTCATATCGGCTGTGCTATTAAAAAATGCTCTGCCGAGGTTGCTCCAGTTCTCTCCAAACTTCACAATAAATGCCTTAATGAATCTTGCTTTCCCGACTGCTGGAAAACCGCTTCTGTGGTACAGTCTTCAAGAATTCTGGTGAAAGAACTGGCCCACTAATTTTACGCCCCATTACCCTCTCCCACTTCGCCAAAATATTTGTGTCCTTAGTTAATCCACCCCTAGTCCAGCACCTAATAGCTGCTAAACTCCTGACTGACAAACAATATGGATTCAGGCAAGCCCGTTCAACAGCAGATATCTTAACAGTAGTCTCTGAACGTATATAACGTTCATTGGACAAAACAGGGAAGAGTAGAGCAGTAGCCCTTTATATATCTAAGGCTTTTGACAGAGTATGGCACGATGGTCTTCTAAGGAAAATTAGATCATATGGAATCACTGGAAGAATACATAATGTAATTAAATCCTTCTTAAGTAAGAGAAAAATCCAAGTTGTCCTCGACGGTCGTACATCTAAACAATATGACATAAATGCGGGAGTACCTCAGGGGTCTATCCTTGGACCTCTATTTTTCCTGATATTCATAAATGACCTCCCTGATTAAATTGTTTCGGAGATGGGTATATTTGCCGACGACACCACTCTCTATAACAGATATGAGGGGGAAACAAATGAACACATATCCAAGGAAATGGCAGAAACACTAGAGGATGAGCTCCAATCTGTAGTGGAATGGGAACAAAAATGATTGGTCACATTCAATGCTGCCAAGACTAAGCTTGTTTCCTTAAATAACTATAAGAAACCTTTTCTTCCACCAATAGCAATGGCCAAGAACACATTGCCTGAAAGTACTCCTCGGCCTAATGTTTACAGGGAATATGAACTGGAATAAATATATTGAGGGCATTGCCAAGGCTACTGCAAAGACGGTGTGCTCCCTCTACCGTTCTAGAAACCTACTTACGCCTAAAAGTATTCTGTACCTCTATAAGGCCACCATTCGCCCATGTATGGAGTACTGTTGTCACATTTGGGTTGGTACATCTGCTGCTTGCCTCTCGCTCATGGACAGGGTTCAAAAGAGAGTCGCCAACCTGATAGGCCCTGAACTGTCATCTAGGCTTCAGCCTCTGTCCCATCGACGAGATGTTGCATCCCTCTCCCTGTTCTACAAATACTTTAATTGTGAATGCTCTCACGAACTGCAAACACTTGTACCTCCTCGACGTTACTACGCTCGACAAACCCGACAAACCACCAAGTCTCACCACTTTACAGCAGAGTACCCTAGGTGCAAGAAAGCCTTTTACGTCAATAGTTTCTTCCCCAGAACTGCGGGTCTTTGGAACTCCCTTCCGGAATACTGCTTTCTGAACTCTACTGATATGCAGAAGTTCATGTGTAATGTGAACAAATATCTTTCTACTAATCTCCCTTCATAATGTCCCTGCAAATTATGTCCCTGATTGTAGCCCCCTGCTTCAAAGTTGCACTGTGCCTTGTTTGGGGTGAAAATTGAAAAAGAATAAGGTGAAAGAATGTGCCCCTCATCTGAAACCACACCCAGACCATAACTGTGGCCGGAAACTTTGTTTTCATCACCCTGGGCACGTTCCTGTTATTCGTGCCATTGTTTATTTAATATTTATTTATTCATCTGTTTAATCTCTGTTTTATTATTTAAAAAAAAAAAAAACAATTATCTGCTGATTTTTATATTTTTTTGAGAACCAGACACCGATTATTATTTAAATTCTTACCGAAAGTAAGTAATGCTGTGAACTCGTAATGGAGATGGCGTTAATGTTAAACATATTAAGTTTTTGTATTAGGCTGTATGCGTCAATAAAATATACTGATCTTATTTTTTATTTTATATTTGTTTGATAATATTCTAGTGATAAAAATATAGAAACCTATGCATAAACTCTTTCTACTTTACTTTTCCCATTACGATATTTCAATGCTTTTCCCTTTTCATGAACATTCTTTGGTTTCTTTTCTTTTGAAAAAGAGATGTTATCTGGAAATATTAAGCCATTTACTGTCCCGGATAAGTTCATAATTACTGATATGTATTGTGATTAGCTTGAAAAATAAATGGATATTCGAAGTTAAATAAAATATTAAAACAAATAATACCTTCTTCTGTTTGTTTAATTTTGGTCATACGTCACGCCAATAAAAGAGACGGGCCCTTGCTTTGTTATAACCTTCTTTTACTCATTCATATGCATATAATTATATATAAAAATGAATGGGGTCACCAACACTTGGTATATCTTTTAATTGTTTTATTATTTGATCCTTTCATTTTTCAAATTATTGAAATTATTATTTTCTGAAACAAAATTATTTAAAATGATATTTTAATAATTAGAAATATGAAAATATTAAATAATGAAACAAGTATAAAAAACATATACATTGTTTGTGAACCCTCTAATTTAATATACATTTTCTTCTTGGAATCTCATCACCCAATTTACATTATATATATATATATATATATATATATATACATATATATATGTATATATATATATATTTAGTGGAGATGGTAATTAATAAAAACTGAAGAAAGTGCTCAATACTGTTGTAGAGCTTATATGCGTTTTATTTTTTATTACCGTATCTTTCTGTTAAGTTACATTATTGTTTCGGCTACTCGGTCGTTTTTAGGCCGTCTGTAGCGTCCTCAGACTTTTACAGAAACTTACAGAAATGGTCGTGAACATTTCTGTAAAAGTCAGAGGACGCTACAGACGGCCCCAAAAAACGGCCGAGTAGCCGAAACAATAATGTAACTTAACAGAAAGATACGATGATAAAAAATAAAATGTATATATATATATATATATATATATATATATATATATATATATATATATATATATATATATATATATATTTATTAATGGTAGAAGAAAGTGTATTATGGGATAACAGCATGCCAGCTTAAAAACAAACCTATTTACGGTAATAGAATTACTCTTTCCGGTTGTTGTTTTTGTACACGTTTTCGTCATCGTTTCGTGTTTATATTCCATTATCCGATCCAATTAAGCCAAATGGGCATTTCCTACTTTGACACGCACATCCTCGCGACTCCTCCTTATGCTCAACCCCTACCCCCGCACATGTCATTGCAAAGTGCGCCTTCAGATTTGTTGTTGTGCATATTTCCGTGAAAATCTGCCCGTTGTTTTGTTGGTGAAAATGCCATTTACATCGATAAACGCGCAAATCGACAAGACGCATCTAATTATCGATGTGTTTGATCATCGGTGTTGGAGAAATTTTCCGATGATCATATTTTTAGTTTTTCATAGTTATCTGGACATTTTTTTTTCAATTTCTCCTTCACGTCTGCGGCACTCTTGCTCGGACAAAGTGGAGTAACTGTTCTGATATTACACTTACATTTTCTGTCCTCTCTCAGTGAAGTAGAAATTTTTCATGTCCGAGATTTTTGAGAAACTGGATTTTCTCCACATCAAAAACCGATCTAGTGTCTAAGTTTTCCCTCGTGGGGAGGCAAGTAAATTAAAAAAAATTGTCGTTGATCCGTCCCGATTCACATTGTTGTCTCTCCATTCTTATTTCCTCGTTCTCTTCCTTCTTTTCTTTCTTCTTCTCTTTCTTTTCTTTCTTCTTCGTTTACTTTCTCCTCTTCTTTGTTTCCATCTTTTTTTTTCTATCACTTGTTTATCATTCTATTTTTCTTCACCTATTTCTCCTTCACCTTGTTCATCTTCATCATCATTCATGATAACTACACGTTCTTCATTATACGTCGTGTTCTTTTTTCTCTTGCTCTTCTTCCATTTTCTCTTTATTTCTCCTTCATCTTATTTATCGATTTCTCCTTTTTTTGCCTCCATCTGCTTAATCTTCTTCTCACCCGCGTATTCTTTTTCAAAAATCTCAAATACTGCTATCACCTTTTAATCGCAACAACCTTTTCGTTTCCATCATTATAATAAACCACCAATCTCTCATCATAGTCATAACTTTGGTAGAACTTAATTTACTACAAAACTAAAATCATACAGTTGAGAGATTCATCAGTGCAATCACTTCATAGCGAATTTAGTTTATTTCGATGAAAAACGTATGAACTTCTACTTATTGAAAAAATTTGTAAAATAGCAACTTGTATTTAATTAATTGTATAAAATCGATTCTTCAAAATGGCATCATGCTTTGGCACTAAGTAATTGAAAAAGTGTTGACATTTCTTATAGTTGACCAGAGAATCAATTATTCATTTCCCCATGCAAAACAGAAAATACGCTCCGCATTGTCACTAGGCGAATATCACATAATCAGAAACGACTAGAGGACAACGTATCCTTTTTTTACAAGGTAGTCACACTTATCAATGCCTGGAAGCCACTCGGGGATAAGGGTTATTGCGTGTACAGAACGTTAGTATTGGAGAGTTGTTAAAGTGTCTTACTTCAGGGGGCGGTTCATCAGGAATTTGTTTATGTTGGACTTGAAGACATCCAGGTTGTAGTCAGGTGGGAAACAGGCAAACGAAACAGATTTCCACAGGCGTGCACTTCCAAGAAAGAAGCTTTGTTCATGGAATCTAGGTTTTGGTTTTGGCACAGATAAAGAGTGGAGAAAATTTTTAACAGTGCTTTCAGCTAAACGGGTGTTTATTGTGAAGATTGGCGAGGGGGAGACAAGAGATTAGAGTTCAGACGAGCACTTGCCATGGTAGTAACGATAAAACAAAGACAGGCTCGCAACATCTCTCCTGTGGGAGAGAGGTTGCAGGGAATAGAAAAGAGCATCACCCACTAAGCCACGAAGCCTATTTTGTACTCTGTCAAGGCAAGATAGGCTGTTTTTAGCAGCTCCTGCCTAGATGTGGCAACAGTACTTCATCCTTGGACGTACTTGGCTTTTATATAGATAGAGAATTGCATCAGGGGGTGAGATATCTTCTGGAGCTGTAAAAGGATCCTACCATTTTTCCTGTTCACAAGGATCCTATTAACCAGGTTTTCATTCATAACATATCTAAATATCAGAAATGTCCGCCATAGATGACTCTACAGTGAACATAACTACTATAATAAAGAAAGTGTTAGACTTTAGTTTGGAGAACATTGTGGAGTTAATAGTAACGTGGAATGATGTGGTCGAGTTTTTGCGATTCCATTACATCACTTAAATTAGGAGTTTGCAAATTTACATAATCCCTTCTCTGAGTATCTTATTCTTACGAAGAAAAACAATACAAATATTATTCGAAAAGCAAACCTAACAAAAGCAAATAACTGACTTAGACGTAATGACATTTTTTATATCTCAATTACTTGCATTAACTGCATTTCTCATTAAGAGACTTTCTTATTATCCCAACAATCATAATCGACTTGTCTTATGCGACATTTTTCCCGATTTTCATTCATTTACAAATTTTGTGTTATTATTGGTTAACATACAACTACAAGTTGACTTATCATGCGAAATCCGCTTGATTGCCGCTCGGTCGGCAAACAATATATTGGAAATGAAACCAAGAAAAATTGAAGACGTATGTGATCTAGTCTAATATAATGAATCTTCGTAAAGAGATTATATGAAAACGAGCGTGACCTAATGTTTTATCATCTATCAATATAATTTAATGTTAACAGCATCTATCTCTATATCTATAAAAGTAGGAATATGTGTGTATGCATATGAAGACACTTCTCAACCTATATACTCGACAAATCTTTGATCTACAAAATGAAATTCGGGATATAGGTATTCAAATATGTAGACATCTTTTTAATCGGTTTTCATCCGGAAAAAGGAGATGCATGGAGGTCCAAATTGAAAAAAAAAACATTGGTACTTGGACGGTCACCGGATCTTTATCTGTTTGTCAACTGTTTCACGGGATTTGAAAACACTTTTTAAGGGACATGGCAAGCTGGTCTAATGGTTATCGTACTTGACTCACCGTCTTTAGGTTTCTGTTTCAATCCCCGCTCGAATATTTTATTTTACTTACAAGAAAAACACATAATACTCGCATGCACATGTCTCCGTTTCTTTCTTTTTTTAATTCTTTTATTAAGGAATTCAACGTTGCGTTTAATACCTGGCATTTCCGGGGGCATCTAATATGTTTATAAAAGTGAGACTGTGTGTGTAAGGACACTTCTCAACCTATATACTCAACTAATTTTTGATTTATAGATTTGAAATTTAGTATATAAGATATTTAGACACGTAGACAACTTTTTAATCAATTTTCATCCGGGAAAAGAGCTCGTATAAGGTCAAAATTAACAAATTCGAACGTGGGAGTGATCGGATGTTCATGTGTTTGCTAACTTTTACAGGAATGCGCACGCGTGAATATCAAAGATTACTTATGTTAATAAGTAGTTTTAAACATATTTTTAAAATTCTTCCACGTTGGTCTAATGCTTATCGTACTTGATTAAGTGTTTGTATGGTTTGGTGTCTAACTGTGTCGGATATATGCCCGAGCGTCAAAAAGAATGGAAAGAATATTCTGTTGTCACAGCCCTAATTATGATACTTGAATTTTGCATTTAAGCCTTTAAGTGAGGATATTATTTGCAGATAATTTTATAAAATCAACAGTAGATTCTTTACAATGCAATATTGTCTTCACTAAGTCAATACGGGGGAGGCATGTAGAGTTTCATCTGATACACCTCGCCGTGTTCAAAACTTTAAGCAAACAATCAATCGAGTTGTAAAAATATTTCGATGAAAATAAATGTATGCAAGGGAGGAAAATGTGTTGATCCTTATTAAATCCCGGACAACGCCCGATCCCTCTGCTATTATATATATATTATATTTTTTATATTTTTTCTTTTTATCCCTTATTCTTTATTTTACTTGTATAAATCGGCACATGTCACTCTCATTAGACCCTAATTAGTTTATTAATGAATAAGTTAACGGAATTCCATAACGTATGATAAAACTTTCTAAAATTTACTTCACCCTCTATCGCCCAATTCTCATAAGGCCCCACTCTAAGATAAGTACCATGATTATATAATTCTCTACACACCTTCCCTCTCCCCTCTACTATATTCATCTTATACAAAGTCCCTTAATATACTTATTGCAATACGTAGCATCTTTATCTTTTAACCTATCAACTACATTCGTCTCTTGATGAGGAGCATAACGCTTGTCAGAAAGAGCTTCCATGACTCTACACACTGTATTGTATTCCCTTATTTTAAATTGATCAGTAAATCAATATACACAAGTATATATTTCTCTATTATTAACTATATATATCTTCCCCCCCCCCAACAAAAGGAGGGTGGACCTATAAATTTACTTTAGTCCGTTAGTGCGTTCGTCTGCCTGCATTTTTCTGAATAACTACGCCCTGGAATTTTTTGAAATTTTGCACAAACATTAAACATGATATGAGTAAAAATGTAACAAAACGGGTTTTCCGAGAAAACTCCGGTTGCCCCCCCCCCCGAGATGGCTTTCTCGTTGAAATGGCTAAAATTGACACTTTTGTGCTTATTAAAAAAAATAATAATAATGTCTTGGATTTTTATAAAACTTCCTGAAAAGTTGTAACTAACTGATTTCTATATAAGTTTGTTTGTGTATACTTCACGATAATCTTAGGTGTGTCCAGGGGTTAAAAACACTCCGTTTTGGGGACTATTTTACCATATTTGTCGAACATTTTCTGTGTATGTCTATTTAGCAGTTTTGCATAGTGCTGAACTCAACTTTAAATATGTTAAGGCCCTGGGGACTTTTGGGGCTAAATGGGATGAGCAAATGATGGACTTCGTCATTTCTTTTTTTTGCATGGTGCAAACTAAAATTTACATATGTTAAGGACTAAAACTGAACCGTTTGTTCATTTTCACCAGGATTTGACGTCCCCTGGGGACCTTTGGGGTTAAATTGAGGTGGTGGGGACAAATGCTGAACTTAGTCATTTTTTTTTCATGTCTAGTTCATTTTGAGCTCACGGGGGATCCATGCCTGCTTCAGTTGTTCATCTTGTATTTAATCTCCACCTGCATTTGGAACATTTTATTTTATCGACATGTCTCGATTTAAAAAAAAAAAATAATATACTCTCTCTCTCTTTCTCTCTCTCTCTCTCTCTCTCTCTCTATATATATATATATATATATATATATGAGGGAAGGATTCGATGCGTGGAGCAGCATGAAAGGAGAAATACTGTTTCACACATCACGTGACGTAATATACTCAAGAAAAAATGGATTCTTTGTTTCAGTAGCATCGTAAAATGCTTTCAGAAAATTTATAAATCAACTAAAAAAATCTTGTGCACCTCATATTAACAGGTTCGCTAACTCAATTCGTAAAGCATCCAACATCTGGTTAGTCTTAACCTGCCGTCTGAGTTTTAAAAAAGCTCCTGCTTGAAGCATTCACTGTGTCTGTAATATTAAACACGCGATGTGTGCAGACAATTGCATGGAAACCAAGACAAAGAATAACTCGACTCATTTTTTTTAAACAACAGACATTTATTTCCAGGTACTTTCCAGAATTACATATTGTCTCTTTGTTTAAATTATTCGCTCTCGATTCATTTGTGTAACACGTCTATCACGTTTGTTTATTTATTTGCAGACTGTTATCCTTATCTTTATACTTGATGTTTCACGACGTTTCAGCAAACTATTCATCTGGCCTTTGTCAGGTTGTTAACCGCGACGCATTGAACCGTGAGCATTATCGTAAGATAGCGGGTTCTATTCTACCCAAAAGCCGACTAGAAGATTAGTTGGCTAAAATGTAGCGAAATGACAACAACTATGGAAGACAGTAATTACGGAGGATACAGTCAAGAGACTCAGCATCCCTCGTCGTGGTTAACCTCATGACGAAGGCCAGAAGAATAGTTGGCCGAAACGCCGTGAAACAAGAACGATAAAGATGAGGATAGTAGTCGGCAAATAAATAAATAAATATACAAATTACTCAACTCAAAGAATTCTTATAATGAAACAGGTCTATTTCGGCTCTCTTTGTATGCACTTTCTTCTTTTTATAATCTTTTCACGTCTTCTTTGCCGTGACGTAACCTCGCACGTGGCTCGGTTATTTACATAGAGCTGTCATACGCGCGTTTGCGCTCTGTTACATGTCTAAATACATTAATGAGTCTTTAAGCGAGGAAACGCGTGTTTGTTGACCCCTACATTATATTAATACTATGTGTGTCAAAGCTTGTTAGCCTAACTCTTTTCCTTGCATAGTTTAATCACATTAAATATATGCTACTGTATGTATTACTTCGGAAGATTTAGTTATAGTGTAATTATAATTGTTTTTATTCTTCGATTTAGTCGTGATTTGCAATTAATCAAGTAAACCATCCACTAAGTTACTGTCTATCACTCACATTATTTCCTATTGTACCATGTTTGGCACCCGTTCTTATTTTATGCAGTTCGTATCATTGCCACTTGCGTCTTCCTCTCTCTTAAATACTCTTATTAATAGTTAAATGACGAGCAAAGGTTATACATTTCACTGAAATTTCATGTTATTTTAATACCTGTGTTTGTCTATTTCTTCTCTCCAATATTTACAGCAATAAAAATCAGGGCAACTGTGCATGTGCAGATATCTGGCTGTCTTCGAGTTTATATAAAAATCAATCTTTCAACCTGTTTATTTTATACCTTTCTACCAACCTTTGATTTCTAATAAAGAATAAATATATTTCTATTTTCTATCCGTTTGTACGCTGTTTACATGTATATTCATATAATCTCAGTCAGTCTGTCTGTCTGTCTGTCTGTCTGTCTGTCTGTCTGTCTCTCTCTCTCTCTCTCTCTCTCTCTCTCTATATATATATATATATATATATGAAAGATGAGAAATAAAAGTTATATATAACTTTATTATATCATCATACCAATTAGAACAAGTAAAAGGGGTAAAAATAATAAGAAAAGAAACCTCTTTAAGCCATGTGATTTCGAAGCTAAACGTTTCTCATCAGAAAAGAAAGTCAGAATTATAAAAATTGCGAATAATAGATAAAAACTCGGTTAATAACATTTATATATGAAATGATAATGAAGAAATAGGATACTATTGTAAATCGTGTTTTACATACATACATACATACATACATATATATAGTACGCTTGTATATATATATATCTATTTTATTATCTTATGTTTGTCCTAAGCCCAATATGAGGCAGTTGTCTTGTAAAATACGAAGAGAGAGCGGAACATCCAAGGAGTAATATATGAGAACAATAATAATATTAATAAAAATAAAAATAATGATAACAAAGTAGTAGAAGGAAAATGAAAGAAAATAAAAACAAATTAATTTGAAGATGAAGAAGCGGGTGGTAATAAGAAGGAGGAAGTAGGAAATGACGATGTAAAAGTTAGAGGAGATAAACAATAATACGTAGAAGAAAAATGGAAAGAAAGAGAAACGAAAAAGAAAGGTTAAATTTCCCACTCTTTATCTGTGCCTAAATTAAAACGTAGATTCCATGAACAAAGCTTCTTTCTTAGAACTGCACGCCTGTGGAATTCGGTTCCGCTTGCCTGTTTCCCTCCTGACTTCAACCTGGATGTCCTCAAGTCCAACACAAACAAATTCCTGATGAACCGCCCCCTAAGTAATGACACCTTATCAATTCTCCAATACTATTGCTACACTATCCCATTAAGTACTGTACACACAATAACCCTTATCCCCGAGTGGCCATTGGGCCTTGATAAGTGGTGAACTCCATGTAAAAAAAAGATGAAAATACTGATAAATGGGGAATAAGAAGATGCTTAAAGAGAGTAAGAAGAAGGAAGAAATGAGGGACACGACATTTAAATAATATGAATAAGAAAACAGCAACAAGAGGAAAAGAAAAGAATTGAACAAAGATAAAATAAAAAAGAATGTGCTTAAAAAGGGAAGAAAATAACAAAGAGAGGGGGAAAAGAGGGGATCGAATGTGATGAACAAGATAAAGAAAAAAAGATATTAAACAAAATATAAAAGAAAGAAAAAAATATATATTTAAAATAAAAGAGACGGAAGAAAACAGAGCAGCAATAAAAAGATGGAGATGAAAAAGAAGCAAATAAAAGAGAAGATGAGGACAAAAAAGAAACAGTAGAAGAAAAATTAGAAGACATAGAAACAAAAGAAAAAAAAGAAATTGAAGTATTAGAAGAAATAGATTAAAACAGGAGAAAAAGAAGAAGAAAAAAGAATAAATAGAAGAAGTAGATTAAAAAAATAGAAAAAAGAAAACAAAGAAGAAGAAAAAGAAGAAATGAAGATATAGAATTCAAAAGAAGTTGAAAGGAGAAAACGAAAAAGAAGAAGAAAAAGAGAAAAGAGACATAGACAAGAACAATAATGAAAAAGAAGAAAACAAAGAAGAAGAAGAAGAAGAAGAAGAAGAAGAAGAAGAAGACGTACATTCCTATCGAGGGAACAGTTATATCGGAGAATAAGAAGGATTTCTACTGAATCCGTAAATAACTTGCTTCGTTTCCTGGGCCCTAAAACCGTCTTGAAGCTAGGACAGTCCGTCTCTTCTCATTCTTCCCGTGTTCTTTCCGTCCCTTATCAATTCTTGACTTTCATATGCCGTCGGTGCTGTGGCACTGTGGTCGTTGACTGGGAAAACGAGAAACGCGAGATACCTCGAGCAGTTGAACTTGAGTGATCTCCTGTGATCTGGCGAGGACCGGCGAAGAGTTGTAAATGATCAGTCTGACAATTTCCTGCCGGGAAGCGTCTTAGACCACTCCAGACTCACTCCCTCGAAGACAAAGATTCTTTTATTAACCGGTTTTTGGTACCATTCCAAACGCGATTGTTTATGGTGATGCACGTCTGATTTCACGGACCGTTGCGTCGCTCGACAGCATTCAGTGTGAATTCGACTTGATCGCTGTAATATCTTTGAACTAAAATGGGAGTTCGTCAATTCACTATTTTCGCCTCACTAGCGGCAAGAATTTGAATTTGGTTTCTATCACTGTTTCTTTTCTTATTACTCTACACGCCTTTCTATCCCTCTTCTATTTCACTGTCTCCCTATATCGCCCTTTCACCCATATATATATATATATATATATATATATATATATATATATATATATATGTATATATATATATATATATATACATGAATATATAACTACTTCATTTACTCACATAAAATTAATATACGTAAGTATAAATTTATGCGTAAACTAAGTATTTACTTCAAAAGTGCTCAATACGTAGGGAGAGCTAGTTAGTAAGTTATAAAATATATATGGCGATGAAGCTACACTGAATATTCCGCGTTTCATCCACTCTGGGGCTCTTCAGGCTTATGCGCATAAGCCTGAATGGTCCTAGAGTGGATGAAACGCGGAATATTCAGTGTAGCTTCATCGCCATATATATTTTATAACTTACTATGAATATATATATAAAAGTTATATATATATATATATATATATATATATACATATATATATATATATATATATATATATATATATATGAAAGTTATTCCAAAAGTAAGTCGTTCTAATTTTTATAACTCAAAACGTTGCAGAACTATGGAAAAAATGGTATGATTAAAACGAGCGACGTTTTTGCTCCAGAATTTTTCCCCTGCATATTCATTGTCATATTGTATGCATTTTTGCCAGGAATTCAATGACAAATCTTTGCTTTTGACGCATGTTTATGACAGGGGTTGCTTTCTTAGAATATCACACCGTCAATATCTGTACCAGAAAGATGAAAGTTTCATGCCATGAATGCATTAGTTTAGTCATCATAACAATGTAATTTGAAATCACCATATTTGATTTCTCTTAAGTTATTATGTTTACACATACTAAGATTAGAGTATGTGCCTTGATATTCTAAATATTGTCATAGACGATTTAACTTAAGTTTATATATTATTATTATCATTTTTATTATTTGTGTTGTTTTTTTTGTTCTAATTTTCATTACAATTAAATGTTTATTTGGTGGCATATAAATCGTTATTGCTAAATATTATTGTTGCTGAAATGATTATCACAATTATCGCTTGGTTTTATAATGCATTCGGATACTACTTTGTAGTACATGCAGTTAGTTTCAAATGTCCAGCCATCCTTTAATATTTAGTATTATATAGAGTGTAAACATGATTTTATATAATAATATTTTATATAAAAAAGCTGATTCTATTAAACTGATATATGTTTAAACGTTGTTCAGATCAATAATTAAAAAAAAACACCGAATAAATGTCGATGGATGGAATCTAATTACATATCCAATAACTATTAGAAGAAATGCACTTTGCCCTTTTATACTTTATTATCTATGTATATATTAATCTATGTATGTATGTGTGCAACAGATTTTGCCAACAATTATATAAAGATGAGTGCATTTTACATACTAAATAATTAAACATCCGAAAACATTTAACTAAAATAGTCTATGGGTTGTGTGATATGTAACTATAGAGATTATTATCGATTAACAACGCTACATTAAGAAACCAGCCACACAAAAAGTGCAAACATTACAAGCTAACCAAGGAACTAAACGAACTAAACACTAAGATTTAAAAATATATGCTTTTCATGCGTCCATTTACATATCGACAGTCTAAAGAGCCAACACCTACGACTAAGCATATTAACCTATCGAATATACACATATTATTATTTTTATTAGAGAAAGATTTAACTACCCGAATAAAAAAATGACAACCATCGAAAATAATTATATATATATCTATAATATAAAGCTGAATGTGTGTGTGTGTGTGTGTGTGTGTGTATGTGTCTGGTCACGAATAGACTCCTATATGGTTGACTATTTTAAAAAAACTGATTACATATAATGATAGAAGATGTATCGAGACACAGGAATGGCTATGTTTGATTTGGCAGAACGGTGGCTCATTAAAATTGTGGGGTCGCCTGGTCCACAAAGTATGGAAATAAAAAATTTTAAACTGAAAAAAAAAAACCGTTTACAAGTGTTTTGATATAGATGCACATAAGAATACTTTGATAAGTATGTTTTAACTTAAATAGGGATGGTATATAAAATTATGAGGTCTGCGTTCGCGCCTGGTCTCCATGGAATTGAAATAGGTACAAACTTTAATAAAGGCTTTTCATATCTATCTGTGTAAATATACTTTGATAATTATGTTTCAGTTTGAACAAATATGGTATAATAAAATTATGGAGTGTTGGTTCGCACCTCACCTCCATAGAATGGAAATATGTCACAAAGATTAACAAGTTTTTTTTTAATATAGATCCACAGAATATTGTGATAAGTGTTTCAGTGTGAACAGGTATGATATAATAAATTATGTGGTTTATCTATTTTATTTTTACTTTCATCATTTTTTGCTTTGGTTTTGATACCCCCAAATTCAACCCAAATTTACAACCCATCCTTTTCATAACCTATCATACTTTCATAAATCAGAGTCTATTTTCTGTAGGCTGTTTTTGAACCTAGTCAACGACAGGCACTTTTGCTAGTATATATATATATATATATATATATATATATATATATTTAAATATATATATATATACATATATATATATATGTCAGGCCACGTAATGTTCTACTGGTACCATGTAACCCAGTACTACCTGCTGCATGGTCGAGTAATCGGCGACTAACTGGTTCTCGCACTAGCTTGCCAGGTGAGGAGGGTGGCTAGTCTCCCAGAAGGATCAAAAACAAGACCTTACAAAGAGCGGATGAACCCTCCTAGGGTCAAGGGCCAACTAGCTCCACATGCTCTTATATGCATGTGTATGTATGTGGGTGGGTGTATATATATATATATATATATATATATATATATATATATATATATATATATATATATATAGCGCAGAGTTTGAAATCCCAGGTTGGTGTCTGGCGCACAATATCTCACTTCATGGGCAGGTAGTAGTGGCTCTTAATTCTGGTTGACAGTCTACCTAAGTAATGGAAATCTCTATTAATAAGCCTGAGATGCAGCTGTTCATTAGTTCCGTGGCATATTTTGTTCGTTCTTGAGTAAAAATTTGTGAACAATTGCACAGTTTGTGTCCTCTACTATGTGGGGAAGCAGATCTTTTCTAGATGTAGCACTGCTTTCCCTAGACAGGGAGGGGCGATAAAAGGAGACCTAAAAAAAAAGCTTGTTCACACAAAAGCTTGTCATCTTGCTGCCGTTGACTGGCTATCCAATTGTGCAATCGAAACAGAAACTCAATTCGAAATACAAAGCATGTGTTCAATTTTGGAACGTGGAATGTAAGAACATTGCTTGATAGTGATGATTATTTCGAGAGGAAGACGGCGCTAGTTGCAAAAGTACTGAAACAATACAACCGTGACATCGCTGCCTTGTCTGAGACACATCTTTTGGGATCAGGTGATTTGAAAGAAATTGGCAAAGGTTACACGTTCCTTTGGTCAGGTCGGAAAGAGGGGGAGAGGCATAATTCCGGTGTTGTCTTTGCAATAAAATCAAATATTCCTGACTCTTTGGAGGCTCTTCCTCGGGGAGGTGACGGTCGTGTAATGACCCTTAGAATGGGATTCACAGCTGGAACGTGCTGCTAAGACTAAGATTGTTTCCTTCAATAACTACAAGAAACCTTCTCTACCACCAATAGCAATGGCTAAGAACACATTGCCTGGAAATACTTCTTTTAAACTCCTCGGCCTAACGTTTACAGGGAATATGAACTGGAATAGATACATTGAGAGCATTGCCAAGGCTGCTGCAAGGAAGGTTGGCTCCCTCTACCGTGCTAGAAAACTGCTTACGCGTGACAGTATCCTATACCTCTATAAGGCAACAATTCGCCCATGTATGGAGAACTGTTGTCACATCTGGGCTGGTGCATCTGCTGCTTGTCTCTCGCTCCTGGACAGGGTTCCAGGCTCCGTCCCATCGACGAGATGTTACATCCCTCTGCCTGTTCTACAAATACTTTAATGGTGAATGCTCTCACGAACTGCTGACGCTTGTGCCTCTCCGACGTAACTACCCCCGACAAACCCGACAAGCTACTAAGTCTCATCCCTTTACAGTAGAGATCCCTAGGTGCAAGAAAGCCTTTTACTTCAATAGTTTCTTCCCCAGAACTGCGGGTCTTTGGAACTCCCTTCCGGGATTCTGCTTTCCCAACTGCAATTGTATGCAGAAATTCAAGTGTAATGTTAACAAACATCTTTCTACTCATCTCCCTTCATAATGACCCCGCTAATTAAGTCCCTGGTAGTAGCCCCCTGCTTCAAAGTGGCACTGTGCCTTGTTTGGGGTGAAAATTGAATAAAAAAAAATTAAAAAAAAGTTGCTATGCACCAACTGTAAATGCAGAAGAGGTAGAAGCCACAAACCTCTACGAAAAGCTTGGTGACACAGTAAGAAACGTAAGATCTCATGACAAGATCTTACTGATAGCAGATTTCAATGTCCGGGTAGGCTCGGACAGGGAGACACGGGGAAATGTGATTGGGGCTCATCGTATGGGGAAAATAAATGACAATGGAATTCGCTTGTTGTCATTTTCTAGTGAACATTGACTCTTCATTACAAATACTATGTTTCAGCATCCAAATCGTTGTAAAAGCAAATGGATGCACCCAAGGTCCAAGCATTGGCATCTTATTGACTTTGTTATAACCCGGAAAAGAAACACGAGAGATATTCTTTTGAGTCGTTCACTTCATAACTCATGTTGGCTGTCGGATCACACCCTGATTCGATGCAAGACTGAAACTACGACCTAAGGGCAGAAGGCATACAATGCCAAAGCCATTGAATATGGAAGAACTGAACACTCAAAAGAAAGAAGAATTATCTTCTAAGTTAGATGCGAAGTTAAACGAAATTATGATAAACAATAATATTGAAGAGTCCTGGAAGAAATTGTGGGATGCCATCTATGAATGTTCAAGCGAAGTACTAGGAATTTCCAAGAGGAAGCATCAGGATTGGTTCGACGAAAATGACATTGAAATTCAGAGTATTTTAGACCGGATGTACTCTTCGCACAGGGCCTGGATATCAGACAAGAATTCTGCAGCGAAGAGGTCGGCTTATCTCAGTGTCAGGAGGGATGTTCGGCGCCGATTGAGGAAAATGAAAGAGGATTGGTGATCTGCAAAAGCCTCTGAGCTCCAGACTGCTTTTGATAGGAAAGATGCGAGGGTATTTTATGAGGGTCTGAAAGAAGTTTTTGGACCACAACAATGTGGGGCAGATGGTAAACCTTGTTGACTGATAAGAATGACATCCTGAAGTTATCGCAGCTGTAAAACAAATGCCACTGGGAAAGTGTGCTGGTGATGATGATATACTGGCTGAAATATTCAAGTTTGGGGGGAATATACTTTTGAAAAGAATTATGGAGTTATTCATCAGGATCTGGGAAAGCGGTTATGTACTCAGGATTTCAGGAACTCGTCAATAATCCATCTCTTCAAGAATAAAGGAAAGAGCATTGATTGTGATAACTACCGTGGAATATCACTGCTCTCTGTGGCTGGAAAAGTACTAGCCAGGGTCATTTTTAACAGGATAATCATTCATCTAGTAGACAAAATTTATCCTGAGACGCAGTGTGGTTTTAGATCTGGAAACGACATGATCTACTGTTTACGCAAAGTTGCAGAGAAGGCACGTGAGAAAAATCAGGATCTGTTTGTCGTTTTTATCGACCTAACCAAGGCGTTTGACTCTGTCAACAGAGTCGCATTTTGGAAGGTTTTGAATAAAGTTGAAATCCTTGAAAAAATGTTAAATGTAATAATATCCTTTCACGAGAATATGGAGGCACGTGTAAGAGCAGACGGAAAGTTCTCTGAGTCATTCAAGGTAAAAACCGGTACCAAACAGGGTTGTGTTATGGCACCTGTGCTCTTTGCCATCTTCTTTGCCATCATGTTCGAGCATGCTTTTAAAGATTACATGCAAGGTGTCCATTTTGAGTTTAGAGTTTTTAATCATCAAAGATTCAAAGCTAAAACACTAACAAGAAGCAAAATGGTCCGTGATTTTCTTTTTGCAGACGATGCTGCACTCGTGGCCACTTCATTTGAAGAAGCACAATAATTAGTTGACAAGTTTTCGAATGCCGCAAAAGCTTGTGGTTTGACGATTAGTATTATAAAGATAGAAGTTATCTACCAATCAAAGCCCACCCTATTGCAGCAAGGTGATGTGAATATTCTGAGACCAGAATATGTGGAACCGCCTCAGAAAATCTTAGTGAATAGACAACCTCTAAAGTATGTTAAATCCTTTGCATATCTCGGAAGTAATGTGAATTAGTCGGCATCACTTTATGATGAGATATTGAGCAGAATTTCAAAGGCGACTAATGCCTTCGGCAAACTGCGGTTAAGGGTATGGAATGAAAGAGATTTGAGTCTAAAGACTAAAATCTCAGTTTGTCGTGCAATGATTGTTTCGATACTCCTGTATGGATCGTAAGCCTGGACCCCATACTGTAGGCAGATTGAGCAACTGGTTACATTCCATAAGCGTTGTCTTCGCAGTATATGATGATTAACATGGAAAGACAAGGCCCCTAACTCGGGATTGTTTGCTAGGTGCGATATTTTAAGTATTGACGCCTTCCTGATGAAGTCTCAGCTTCGGTGGGCTGGTCACCTTATTCGCATGGATACAAACCGTCTTCCTAAGTAACTAGCATAAAGTCAACTCAAAGAGGGTAATCGAAATGTGGGTCGTGCATTTCTGAGGTACAGGGATAAGCTGAAAGACAATCTTAAGCACGCAGGCCTGAAACCAAAAACCTTTGAAGAAGATGCTGCGGATAGAAAATTGTGGAGGGAAAAATGTTTTGCGGGCATTAACACATACATTGACACACGGCTATCGAATCAAACAAATCTTCGTAGAGCAAGAGTTTGAACAACACCTTCCCAGCCGGTATCCTGTGAGTCGTGCGGCTTGGTTTGTGGGAGCAGAGCAGGCCTCGTGTCACACATGCGACACAAGCATTGAAGGCAGAGTGAAACATGCGTCGAACACGACGGGAGAGTCCATTATATATATATATATATATATATATGTATATATATATATATATATATATATATATATATATATATATATATATATATATAAATGTAACTGTTGGTTCGTTCGGAGTTAATTGTCAAAAAAACCACTGGACGGATGGCTTCCACGTTTTGGTATAATATGTTTACTATATCCATGTGTGTTTTTATATATTCCTTTTTAATTATAACATTATACTTAATGTTTCTATGATAAATAGGTGAATTACTTTGTAACGAAAGGCCATTTTTTATTTAGGGACAATTATTTATTACCGCTTCCTGTCACGTGACCAGTGTTACAATTTAGCGGTTTTCCTGCTAGATCTGGAGATTTCGTTTACAATCTAGCGGGAAATTCTAGAAAATCTCGGGGTATTTGGCACCTAGACACCCGCATTAGATTGCTTGAAAATACTTTAAAACATAAAATAAACTCATTCATGTAAGTAAAAAAAAGTAGCATTTATTGCCTTTGGTAAAAATTATTTATTGATTTTTTGTTTTGTTTTTCACCTTTTTTTCGATTAACCATTCTTAAATCTCACTATAAAATCGATTTTTCCAAGTACATTTTAGGTGGGGGGCATTCCAATCTCCCCGAAGGGGTTTATATTACTGTACACGTGTTTGTATTACTGTACACATAGATTCGAAAAAGTTTTCAAAAACAAATATATAACAAATAAATGTTATCAAAGGCAAGATAAGTTACTTTTCTGCCAAACTGGCTAGCGATTTTAGGGATATTTCTTTCTCCTGATCTCGCGGTTTTTTTTAAATCTCAGTTGACAACATTGCATCACTAAAAAAACATCACAGGCTTAATGTAAACAGAATGTGTTTACAATATCGGTAAATTTTCAATGGGTTTAATTACATTATTATTGATAATGTAACCATGTGATTGAACTTTAATTTAAATTAACCACACGTGGTCTCAAAATGAATGCCGACGCTCAAAGTGTATACACATTTTGACTCCTCCCTTTACTTAAAATTTCACCAAAAATCAGGAAATTAACGAATTTTAATGAAAATTGCAGTATTTTTCAAATAATGATCGCAGAATATAATGAACTAATTATTCTTACTTAACTCTTGGTGAAAATGTTTTATTTTGTTTAAACAAAAAATACCTTTACTAAAGTTATGGTTTTCAGTAGTAAATAAAAAACGCAAGAATTTATTTTTGCTTTTTTAAAGCATCGTAATTTGTAACGATAAAAAATAATTTTTACAGTAACATTACGAAAAAAGCCCCTAAAGTCCGTATTAATGTATTCGATATAACTCGAAGAAAAATGAATTATCGGATACTATTCAGGAAATTAAAGATTCAATTAGATTCCTATTTCAGTCACCTAAATTATTTAGGGTGAAATGAGTTTAGGAATTTATAGCCAAACCTAAATATATTTTTTTGGTAAATATCCAGATACGCTACTACAGAACACCGACCACTGTAATTTGTTTGGGGGGGATGTGATGTTGGGGCGCGCGCGCCAACATTACATCCGCCCCCCCCCCGCTCGCGCCCCCAATGTACAAAGTAAAATCTTAGGAAAATGTTAAATGGTGCTCTAATTGGTAAATGTCGGTGTGTTACTTACGGAAAATTTGAAAATTCGATGTTCCAGGTAAAAAAAAAAAACAGATAAATTACCCCCCCTACTCCAACTTGGTGTGCTTTCCTTTTCTTATTTTATTTCTTTTTCAGCTAATTTTAAATTTTCCACCCAAAAAGCGCTATAATGTATTTTTGAAAATTAGAAAATTCTATGTCCTGGAAAAAAATCCCCTCCCCCCAACATAGTTTGCTTGGTGAAGCCGTCGTTTATGCTACAGCGTGAATGCGCGTAGCATAAACAGATGCTGCAAAATTGTGGAAAGAAGTTCGTGGGTTCAGGGGTAAATACCATGCAAACAGTAAATTTGCCCCCAGTTTGACTATCAGATTCGTTGTCAGCGACCTCAATTACATATAAAAAACAAATTAGAGTGGTCGGTGTTCTGTAGTAGCGTATCTGGATATTTACCTTTTTTTCTTAAAAAAATAGCATTATACGGTAAGTTAGGTAAACTGACTTTTCGTTTAAAAATGAAATTATTTCCCTTTCGTTATTAACTTTAAAAAAAAAAAAAATTAAATAAATATTTTGTGTTTTATATACATAAAGTACAATTGTTGAATGTTACTGTTTTGATTATATTCGTTTGGGGGGGGCACAATTAAAAAATTAAGAAAGATTAAAATGAAGCAAAATTTAAGTTTCCGTTCCATTTTTACAACAACCGTAAAACAGTGCATACTCAGCAAGTTTTATCGTAATTTATAAGCATATTGAAACACTAAATCAACATTTTATTTATTATTTTGCATAATTAATGATGGAAGTATTTTTCTGTTTATTTTCTTAACATCTGTTAAAAAAATAATAATTTGTACATTCTCTTGAAAAAAAGAATCACACTTTTCTCTACTTTCACATGTGTTCCATTTTAAATAACTGAGCCACAGCAACGCGTGGCCGGGTACAGCTAGTATATATATCGCTGACAACAATATATATATATATATATATATATATATATATATATATATATATATATATATATATATATATTGACTATAATAATTAAATGCCTGCCGACATTAGTGTTTCATCTTTTTGGGAATCTTCAGTGCAGGCTGTAACAATTAATAGCAGTCGATAGATTCGAACCCGGCACACACAAGCCATCTCTGGCTTGATTAGCAAAGACCGTATCCATTCGGCTACCATTAACAGCGTGAAATAACGTTTAATTTAAACATTTTCATTATTTATATGTTTTTTTTTTACTTCAGTCAGAGCAAGAAAAGTAACTGTTAGACTAATAGTATTTTAACATCTCCAAACTGTTGACAGCTTATATCACATGAAACAACACTTCTCTCGCCTTCATCCCTACTCTGAAAACTAGACAACTTAAGACAAATGGACAGAAAAAAAACAAGAGATAAAACCATAAATAAATTATTAAATAAAAATAACATGTGTAAAAATGCAATTAAAGTCACCACCAATAAAAAAAGCATACACTCATAAAAACAACTCAATATATGGGAAATTTTAAATCAAGGGCAATAAAAAACCGCCAAGCTAAATATATCACCTAACACATCTTTATTAATGAGGACTTCAACACGGGAAACAGCATCCCCCCTTCCACTCACCACACCTTCAAAAAACCCTACTGTTCACATACACAAAGTATACACCCCAATTTTCACCAGATTGTAGATAAATAAAACAAATGTAATCTTGGATCCCGCTTCAATATCCATTATTTTTTGGTCTGATGAAGTGCTTTCCCTGAATTGTGACTCCACTGAAACATGTATGAACATATGTAACCAATAATGTTGGTATAATAAACAGACTATATATATATATATATATATATATATATATATATATATATATATATATATATAAATATAATTTTGCGTTTGTTAAAAGTGAATAAAACCATATTTCTACGTTACCAATTTAATTGAAATTTTCAGAAATTCTATTTTTAAAGTAAAAAAATGTTTGCATGTTATTAAAATAATTTAACATTGCGAATTATAAAAATATTAAATTATGAATGAAAATATTTTTCGTAACTGCGAGATTGACCCCATTTCATTTCCGGTAGAAATGAGCCTTTCACTTATAGAGATAAGTATTATTTGTATTAATTTTTATGATACTGATGCAGAGAGTGATCCGTGCTGAAATAATAACGTTATTATTTAAAAAGCCATTCTTAACATGGGGAGAGGAGGGTGTGTTGTACCTATTCTGTACTTTAACCTTACAATTGAATAAAAAAAACATATCGTAAAACTTTAATTTGGAAATACGATTTAAAAAATTACGCCGATCACTCTCTGCATTTTTTCTTTTATTATTCTTAAAGAGTAAAACTTTTCTTATTCATGAAAAGAGTGAAGCCTACGTAAATAAATAAATAAATGTTTGTACCCGTGACAAATTATCAATAAATGGTTTAGTTACTTTTTTTAAAAAAAAATTATTTATGAAAAGAGTTAACGTAAATAATCTTTGTAAAAGTAAGTGCGTAATTTCTATACTTATAGGTTTTTGGACATTTTTTTCACTGGATTATTATTGATTGGACACTAATTAAACAGATTATTAAAAAAAATTTTTTTAAGAAATCATTATTTCGACATTTGAAAGTAGTGCTAACTTTTTAGTTATAACGTTCTGATAAATCAGTCACCCATTTTGTAACCAATAAAAACGCGGTATATCAAAATCATAGAAAGTAAAAATAATATGAGTCTCTACCGCATTTGTAAGTCAGAAATATATTTGTTTCTCAATCAAAAAAATAGATTGACCATGACTTTTTTAATTGTTTTTATGAAAATAAAGTTTCGAGTTCAATTTTTTTTTTTTTTACTTATTTAGTTAAAAGTCAGTTTGTGGGTGTTTTTTTTTAATAATTTGTTTTTATGAAAGGTCAGGGTTTTTTGTTTTTCAAAACCTTTGTTTTTTTAAAAAATTTTTTAAGTATTATAAATTTCACTAACATGCTGGAGAAATGTTGGTGCTAATGCAGAGAGTGATCTGCGCTATTTTTTAAATCGTATTTCCACGTTTAATTAAAGTTTTATGATATGTTTTTTTATTCAATTGTAAGATTAAAGTACAGAATAGGTACAAAACACCCTCCCCTCCCCATGTTAAAAATGGCTTTTAAAATAATAACATTATTATTTCAGCACGGATCACTCTCTGCATGAGTACCGAAATGTTTAATAATTTGGTATTTTTTTAGATTAGGCTCACCTCCACAATTTTCCTTTAAATGACGACATATTCAGGTTTTCGAGTATGCTGAATACTGAAATCGCATTGAAATTTTGCTGAAATCAGTAGTTATCAAGATATAAAAAGTTATATTATGCATTGTATTCTTAGGCGGCCATCTTTTTACGCGCGCACGCGCCATAAACAAATGCACGCGCGTAAAAAGATGGCCGCCAAAGATTACAATGCATAATACAACTTTTTATATCTTGATAACTACTTATTTCTGCAAAATTTCAATGCGATTTTCGTATTCAGCATAGTCGAAAACCGTTACAAGTCGTCATTTAAAAGAAAAATTGAGGAGGTGGACCTAATCTAAAAATTTACCAATAATTTTCCATCCCGTACACCTCCCGATACATTGCTTCGTCAACATGCGACCATTTTATATCTCCCGAAGACACTTCCGCATTTAGCCACAAAAAAAAAAAAAAAAATGCGTGACTGATTTACCAGAACGTGGTAACTAAAAAGTGAGTACCCCTTTCAAATGTTGAAATAATTTTTTTTTTCAATTTTTTTTCATAATCTGGTTAGTGTTCAATCAATAATAATCCAGTGAAAAAATTTCAAAAAAACCTATCAGTATAGAAATTCGCATGGGGGTGATGGTTGTATAACTCCGCCACGTAAGTAAATAAATAAAAAATGTTACGTGCACATGCGTTAGCCTTGACTAGGGGGGAACTAAGGGAACACACATTAAATAATTCTGCGGGTCGCCATGGAATTCAACGCCCAATGACTACCAAAATAGTTTTCATGATATAAAGAAATTTTTTTTCGAAAAGTGAGTGATCACTTTTCCATGAAAATTTAACTTAAAATAAGCACCCACTTTCTGGCCACCCGGGGAAGGGGCATTTATTTTCGTGTTTATTGGCTTAAAGGTTTTTTGACAAGGCAGTTTGGTACGCGAGTGCATATTTAACAGTTTTCGTTTATGCTCACGCGTAGCATAAACAAAGGCTACGTCTGTGAAATGGAAAATAGTCCCAGAGTTCAGGGGTTATTGCCATGCAAAAGAAATCAAACAAAAAACTTTTTAGCCAAGAAACACACAGAAAAATAAAAAAAAAACATAGCATCCATTTTTTTTCTATCGAATTCATTTGCTGTTTTTATTGAAAACTATTTCCCCCCGGATTTTTGATATAATTTTCCATTAAGGGCCGTGCGTCTCACGTTCGTATATAACAATTTTTTTTTTGTAGACTTCGGTGTGCTAAAAACGAATCTGCAAACCGTTTCCGTTGCAAAAAAGATAGTTTTTATGATATGAAGAAATTACTTTTTCGAAAAGTGGGCGATCACTTTTCCATGTAAATTTAACTTAAAATGAGCACCCACTTTATAGCCACCTGAGAGAGGATTTTTTTTCCCCATGTTTATTGGGTAAACAGCTTTCGTTTATGCTCACGCATAGCGTAAACGAAGGCTACGGCTGTGAAATGGAAAATAGTCCCATAATTCAGGGGTTATTACCAAACAAAAGAAGTCAAACAAAAAACTTTATAGCCAAGAAACACACAGAAAAAATGCCCCTCTCTCAGGTGGCCAGAAAGTGGGTGCTGATTCTAAGTTAAATTTACATTGAAAAGTGATCACCCACTTTTCGTAAAAGTAATTTCATGAATATCATGAAAACTTTCTTTTTGCTACGGAAACGGTTTGCAGACTCGTTTTTAGCACACCAAAATCTACAATAAAATATTTCGTTATATACGAACGTGAAACGGGCTTTAAAGTAAAATAATACCGAATTTTTTGGAGCAGATTTGCCGTTTAGTTGTACAAATATCCTCAAACCAGGTAATCACTAAAAGGGACTTTTAAAAGTCGTCACCTGTATCGAGCAAAAGTTTAAAACTACCGATTATATGTCAGCCTACGTCATGATAACATATTGAGTGAATCCCTAACAGTATTTTGTATAGTTTTTTAGTTTAAACTCATTTTCCCAAAATTTCCCCAAACTTAACGTGTTTGATACAGTCTGCCGCCATGTGTATTTTTCAGATATACCGATAAACATTGAATGTTTTTGAACCGATTATACATGACATAAAAACACTAAAATCTTATCCAGTTAGGTAGAACATTTACTTTTCTTGCCTTTGATAACATTTATTTGTTATATATTTATTTTTTGACAACTTCTTTGTATCTGTGTTTAGTAATATGAACCATTTTTATTTAATGTAACGTTTAGTCGGCTTGAAAAACAGTGTTTATCGGTGTATTTGAAAGCTACAAATGGTGGGGGACACTGTTGGTTACTTTAAGTTTGAGAAAGTGAGTTAAAACTAAAAAAACTATACAAAATACTGTCAGAAACCCACCGATTATGCCAGCCTATGTTATGGTAACATATATTTGTGGGGTTTAAGACACTGTTTTGTATAGTTTTTAGTTTTCAACTTACTTTCCCAAACTTAACGTATTCAACAGAGTCTGCGACCATTTCTGTTTTTCGAGCCGATTAAACATTTTACATTACATAAAAAACACTAAACAATTATCCAGTTAGGTAGAAACGTAACTTACCTTTGCTTTCATTTATTTGTTTTTGGACAACTTTTTCGAATCTGTGTATAGTATTCCCCCCCCCATAAACCAAATATTAATTACTAACTCAGATTTTTGTATATAGAAAACAAAACAAAAAAAAAACATTTAGCGTTTCAACATTTTTGCTACGTTCGGCTTCATCCACTGATAGTTGGTCGAGCCCAAACCATGAAAAACTCCCGAGGATCTAGATCAAATTTTGCGAGAGTACCATTTTTTTTTTTTCATTTTCGCCTTCTTTTTCACTTTTTGGAGTCGATTGCTGTACTAAGAATATAAGAAACATGCATTTTTCTCTTTTTATTAAATTTTTACATTACACCAAATTGAGCCACTGCAACGCGTGGAAGGGTACAGCTAGTATATATATATATATATATATATATATATATATATATATATATATATATATATATATGGTGTGTGTTTGAAAAAAATTCTTGCGTTTTTTACTTTTAAATTCAGATAAACACATCTCAACTCAAACAACAATTTATTAATCAAAATTAGCACAATCAGACGCAACACACTTTTGCCAACGCAAAACAAGTGTGAGCATTTATGCCATTAATGTAAAAATCTTGCGTCCTCGTGGCGATTGAGTCACTTAAAGTGTTTTTCATATCGCTTAGGTTTTTTAAGCTTTTGTCAAGCAGAAAGTTGTGGAGATGCTTGAAAAAGTTGTAGTCGATAGGTGGGAGGTCTGGAGACTATGGCGGATGGCACAGAATATCCTAGTCCAAGTCATTTTATTTCTTCAAGGTCACTTTAGGAACGCGCGTTCAGGCATTGTCGTGGAGGAGAATTGGACTTTTTTTGTTAACTAATGCTGGGCGTTGATGTCTAAGTTTCAGATTCATTTCATCAGTTTATTGACAGTTATTCACCGCCGTAATTGTTTCGTCTGCATTCAAAAACTGTAAAATATAAGGTCGGTCTCAGACCATCAAAATGTCAGCATTACTTTCTTTTGGTGGAATTCTGACTTCAAGAAGAGTCGTGAAGTTTCTCCAGCGTCTAACTACTGACCTCTGCGTCGCTAGTTTTCGTGAAGAACCGACTTTTCCTGGCAAGTCACAACCAGGCCGAGAAACTGGTCGTTCTTGTTACGCGAAATAACGAAAGATGAAGCTTCATAAAGACGTTTTTTTTTGTCGATCAATTATTAAAATTATTAAGATTTTTTCGTCTTTTCAATCTCTTTCAAGTGGTTGGAAATCGTCGTATACGTTACATCCAATTCAGTAGCAAGTTCTCAAACAGTTGTACGTGGATTTTCTTCGCGTTTTCAACATTCGATGGACGATCATTACGCGCATCATGTTCAAGACTCTTCTAGCCTCCACAAAATTTCTTAATCCACCATTGTGCTTCGCGCTCAGTAGTTGTTCCGAGCCCAGCCACTTTGCTGATATCTCGAGTTGTTTCGGCCTAGCTTGAATTGACATAAGAAAATTGTGCGAGTTTGTTTTTTTTATATCTTGTATTCAACGTTATGAAATGAAACCATACTTATTTGAAAACGATTCTAATTTAAACGACTAGACAAAGCGAAACGATCTTAAATGATATATAAAGTAAAGGTATAATAACGGAAAATTGTTTGAACATACATTATTTGAAATATAAATTAAGAATTGCGCAAGAATCTTCTTTTCGACCTAATAGATTATATTCTATATCATCATTTCTGTAATATGGAATTGATATGATTCTTTTATTCCCAGACGAAAAATCCGTTAGAATTTTAAGTGTGCATAACATTTATGGCATTGGGTAAGTGAAAATTGATATAAGTTTTGTTTGGGAAATTAAGTTTCGTATTTTTAAATATTTATTTCATAATC